>NC_134015.1:33316613-33616613 GCF_040712315.1 Castanea sativa | reverse complement strand
GTATAACAACAGTGGCTTCCTGCGGATTGGAGCTTGTACAGTAGGAAGATTCATCATAATCTATTGTAACCTTTTAAAGGCTGCCTACTGTACTTCCCCCATTCAAAGCTTTGCCCATTTTTTAACAATTTCCCAAAGGCAGAGGTGATGGATGCTAGTCTGGGGATGAATCTTCTAATGTACGAGACCTTTCCCAAAAAACTTTTCAACTCCTTTACTGTGGCTAGAGGCCTCATAGTGGCTATGGTTGTCGCCTTGGTTGGGTCTACTTTTATTCCTCTACTGTGGACCAGAAAACCCAAGAATTTCCCTGAAGATACTCCGAATACGCATTTGAGGAGGTTCATTCTAAGCTTGAAAGTTCTGCATCTTTCAGATACCCTCCTCAACACTTGAATGTGTTCCTCCCACTTCTTTGACTTCACCACTATGTCATCCATATAGTCTTCTAAAACTTGATGCATCATGTCATGGAATGTAGCCGACATTGACCTCTGATAAGTTGCACCTGCGTTCTTTAACCCAAATGGCATTATTGTATAGTAAAAGTTGCCTATAGGTGTTCTGAAAGCAGTCTTCTTTGCATCTCTTGGCGTCATTCTGATCTGGTTGTATCTACTGAACCCGTCCATAAAGGAAAACATGGCATTTCCTGCTGCGGAATCTATTAGTAGGTCCATGTTCGGCAGTGGGAATTCATCTTTTGGGCAGGCCTTGTTAAGATTTCTGAAATCTACACAGCACCTTATCTATCCATTCTTTTTCTTCACTGGCACGATGTTGGATAACCAACATGGATGCTGAATGGGTTTGATAAATCTTGCGGCCAACAGCTTCTGTACTTCCTTGATTATTTGCTCCTCTATTTCAGTGTGGAAAATTCTAGCAGGCTGGGCAACTGCCCTGGCCTCTGGGTCCACATTTAACGTATGCAGTACTAACCCAGGATCCAATCCTAGCATTTCACTGTAATTTCACGCAAAAACGTCTTTGTATTCCTTTAACAGTAGTATAAACTCTGATTTTTCTTTTTCTGACAACTTTGAACTAATTAAGATGGGTCTCGGCTCGTGCGAGTCAGGTCCCAAGTTGACTTCCTCCATCTTTTCTTCTGTTGTAGCCTGTACATCCTTATCTGCCGTAACCTCCTCGTCTCTTTCTTCACGGTTTCCTCCTTATGAGCCTTTTTGAGCTATGCAACACACCAAGCTTTTGTGGTGCCCTTCATTTCTAAGGCCCGCTTGTATTTCACTCATGGGCCCCACGTACCTTCATAGTTTATACACGATCCTGCCATCGGGTCCTCGGACCCTAACACATTGCAGCGTATCGCCTGGTTCTGCGGCATGCGCTTCTTTTCTCTTCTTCTTGTGAAAGAGTAACTCTCTCATATCAGGTTCTGGGTCATCTTGAACGTCCTCCCACCTGGGGACAAAGGTGCCCCTTGGTTTCGATATTGAGCTTTCTCTAGACGGTGCCCACTGGTCATAAAACATGGTCTCTACTAAATGAGCCTCCGCTTGTTCAAATGGTTATGTGTTTGCCGCTATACGTATCATCTTGCCATTTAACCTCCTTTTCACACATTGGTGGTAAGTAGATGGCACTAGCCGGTGCTTGTGCAGCCATGGCCTCCCTAAGAGCACGTGGTATGAAACTTCCGTCTTCACCACATGGAATCGGGCTAAAGAGGCTATAGGGCCCACCTTTAACCATAATTGAATGTGGCTGGTTGTATATTCACCGCTTCCTCTGAACCCTGTTACTTCCATTGGGCACCCTTGGATTTTTTTTTCTGAGATTCTTGCCGCCTGCAGGGTGCTTAGTGGTACCAGGTTTACCGAGGCGCCGGGATCCACCAAGGCTTTCTTGATGGGGATCTGATTTATAGACGCAGCTAAGTAAAGGGGCCTTTTATGGTCAGGGCAGCCCACTTCCATATCTTTATCACTGAAGATGATTTCAGTTGATTCTTGTAGGAGAGCCCTATCATCCGCAACTTCTGCTGACAAGCATTCTATCCCTGCCTCGAAAGCAATGCTTACTAGGGCCTCTATAGTTGTCTTCTGCTCTTTCGCTGTAAGACCTAGTTGGTCAAACAAGTTTTTGAACTTAGAGCTTCTCTGTAAGGTGGTGATTGCTGTGGCAGGCAGGGTTGGGTTCTCCTCCTCGTCTTCCCCTGGGTCCGCACAGATTACCACCGCTGCCACGCCCTTCCCTTTATGGCTCGGGAGTGGGTTCCTCTGAACTTCCTGTTGCGTCAGCTCTAGGGTCCATTCTTTAATCCTGCGGTACACTAGCCTGCGGAGCGCCTAACATTCTGCAGTAGGATGTTGCACATAATTGTGTAAGCGATAGAAGCGTGGGTCCCTCCGCTCTTCCTCTGTGGGCTCCCTGGCAACTTGATTAGGTTTAAAAACTCCATCTGCTATCCACCTGTCTAAAAGCACATCTAGCTCCTTAAGAGTGCATGGTATTGGTGGGGGGGTGTCGTACTCCCTCCCGTCTGTTTTTCTCCTCCTTTCGTTGGTGGATGCCGCTATAGCCTGTGGGGCGTTCCTTTTGTCGGAACTTGGCTTCACCGATTGGGTGGTCTTTTTGGCTTTCTGTAATAGCTGTGCAAACTGGGAAATCTCCAAATTTTCCAGAACAGCTCTGTATTCTCTGATCATATTCGTCATACACATCTCCACCAATGTCTTCTCCTCACAATGGTCATAGCAATCCAGCTCTATGTTCCTGAATCTCTTGATGTACTCCATTAAATCTTCTCCGTTTCTCTGCTTAGTAGCTTGCAAAGTGGCAAGCGTCACTGTTTCCTCTCCGTGGAAGTACTTAGTACAAAATACATCCACCATATCATCCCAGGTTAGGATCGATCCTAGTTTTAAGCCTATGTACCAGGTATAGGCACGGTTGCATAGTGATTTTGAGAACTCCCACAGACACAAGTCCTCGTCTGTTGCATACAGGCCAAGAGTATCGATGAATTTGCTTACATGCTCGACAGCACTGCCCTTCCTACCGTCGTATTACGCAAAAGTGCGTGGTTCATATCTCTCCGGATATGGTTTGCTAAACACCCTTAAGGGATAAGGAGGTCTCCATGCGTAGAACCTTTCCTTGGGTGCTCTGGCCCTCTCCTGCTTTAAGAGAGCTGCCACCTCAGCCATGGTGATATAGCGTTGTCTTTCAGTCTGCGGGGCACCTCCGACTGGCGTCTCTTCTTTGTCAGCTGCATGCTCTAGGACATGCTGGCTTCCTTTTGCCTTGGTCTTTTTTGTCTTTAACTGACGTATTTCCTCCATCATTTGCTGTTGTGAGTGTTGTAGTGCTTGTAGCACCTCAACAAAAGCATTGATACCATCAGCGGGATTCCTTGCCTGCGGTTGCGGTTTAGCCCCCAGTTCATTGATGCTTTCTGCCTGATTGGGCTGAAGGGCGTTGTTGGCCTCGACTCAGCCTGCGAGGGGATAGCACTCATATTACGTGTTGTCCTGGATTTTGGCAGCATTTGTTTGCGAGGATCTCTGTATCCGTCTATTTTCCAACTCCCCAGTGAAAGTCACCAATTTAAATGTGTGGGCTGGGCCGCCTGCCGCTACACTAGGCCCGAAGATTAGATTAAGGAGTTGGGACCGGTCCAAGAGCAAACCTCTTTGGTCCAGCTTGTGCACAAATAATGCCCCTGTTAATCAGGCTTTGATCACATGCCCTTGGCAGGTAGGACTGTTACGTTAACTATGACAGACAGATATAATAAAAATAATAATAATAAATTCCTTTATGATTCAGACAGAAGCAAGTAATGGGTTTTGATAAGGGATGCCCGTTTTATGTAAACAACAACAAGAGAATAAGTATTGAATGAATAACAGTAAGTTTAAAGGAAATGAATGTCAGTCTGCCGCATCAAGTTGTGTTGCCAAACCTAAGTCAAGAAGGGGAATCACCTCTTCAACGCTATTAACCTCTCTGAAGGAGAAATTAACTGCTTTGAAGGGGAGGGCCTAAATGACTTGTGTTTAAGGAGGTCTTTTCCCGTTACCAGAGAGCATGGGTTGGAGAGGGAGATTAACCCATTCGGTGCATGCCTACCACTCTGTTCTCTTTGTTTTTCTTTTTTACTTCTTCTCTCTATTCCTTAATTCTTTCCTTTCTTTCTTTGCGTTTTTTACTCTCCTTGTTATTTTCTCTGATTCTTTCTCTCTCTTTTTTCTTTTCGTTTTCTTACTCCCACTGTCTTTGTGATTCTAGCTATTATATCCCAGAGGTTGCCATCCCTCATGGCATGCACCTAGTGGTTCTACCTTAGTTTTGCCTCTTTTAAGTGGTATGTCATCCCAGTAGGACATTGCCTCCAAAAGGACTTGAGTAGGAAACACGAAAATGAGTTTTTCTCTCTCCCCACCACCAAACCATACCCCTTTACCTTTGACCCATGACCTCACCATTTTCCTATATTGGCTGGGTATAGGCTGGTGGTGCCTGGGCCTTGTACGTGCCTTGCCTCATGCTTATCCAAGTTCTGCCCACTGCTTGTGTGTCTGTCGCGGTCTGAAAGTCAATTTGCCCTGTCTGTTGTTCATCTTTGGCTTCTTATGACGTGGGCTGCTTTCCCTAACTTCGCATTTATGGTTTGCTTCACTTAGGGGCTGGGTCTTGTCCGATTGTGGGTTGTTCTTATGCTTCTAGCCCTTGTTATTTGTTTCCTACCGCATCATTATGCTATGCCTGCTGTGAGGTTTGCTTGACCCAAGTCTGCTAGGTCTCTCCGGGCTTTTCTATTCATTCTTTCTCTGAAGGCCCGATAAACTCATTGGGCCCTTTACTACTTGCGGGCTCCCTCGTCCCACCTACTTTCCTTTGGAGCATCCTTGGCCCATTTACCTTCTTGGGGGCATCCTTGACCCTTTCCAATTCTATGTTTCCCATGGGTTTTTACTAACTTCTTGGGTTTCCCTAGCCCAAGTGCTTCTTACTTTTTCCTTGGAGCTCATGGATTCTTCATTGCCCCTTACTTGCTTTACCTACATTGCCTTGGGCCTACTGTGACAACCGTGACCTATTCTCACTTTTCTACATCCATACAGCCCATGGGTTTGTTATTTCTTTCTTCCGAGCCATTTTAGGCCCATTTACTTCTTTAGGGCCCATTTATTTGCTTTATGGACCCATTATCTATTATTCCTACCACTTAGCTTAATGGCATTTTCATCCCACTCTCTTCTGCCCATGTCTTTGGGCCTTTCCTCTTGCTAGGCTTCCACAAAAATGAGCATCTACACGCCTAAAGTACTGTAATTAAGTTTTATCCAATTAAAAAAATAGCATTATTCATAAAATTGTCTCTATTTTAACAAGTTTAAAGTTTATCATCCATATTGTTGACTTGGCAATACTAACTAGATAGCGAGCCAAAGTGGAATGCAAATTCTCTGTACTACTTTTTGTGTACCACTTTATGTTCTACCAATCACTACTTACCATGTGTATGATTGCTTTCCATTTTAAATTTCAATTATTTTATAAGGAAAATTTAATCAAAACATGGCAAGTAGTGATTGGTGGAATAAAGAGTAGTTCACAAAAAGTGGTACAAAGAATTTGTATTTGCCAAAGTGGAACTTGTGAAAAAGGAATTTAAAATCATCTTTTGTAGAGACCAGTTCAAAGAAAAATTTCCACACCCTTTTAAAAGTATATTTGTTGCAAACATGCTCAAACTTGTTCACGAACTAATTGATTAACTTGTTGATACAACAACTAAATTTTTTTACCATTTCACAAATATATGTTAATAATTAATAAATAAATTATAGTTGAATGTATATTATTTTAATTGATTACATTGAATAATTTTTGTAGGGGGCACAAACTGCTGGCAATAGGCCCAGCCCAATGATTTGAGGGTCTTGCTAAGCCCAATACAATTAATTTGAAAGAGGTGGATGGTCGTGGTCAACAACCAAAGCTTAAGTAGGGATACCTTAGCAAGGCTAATGAAAGGATAAGTAAGACCAAGAATATTTTTTTAAGAAAAAGCTAGGGAACAAAGTTTTGGTATTAAAAAATCTTCCTCGGTCAGTCCAAGGAACTCGAATTACAACACAATTATTCAACAATTATTGTACTTCATTCTCTATCTCTTTCTAGAAACTTCTTTTCCAATGTTTTTTTTCCTCTCTCCCCAAATAGGGGGACTTGTTTCTTTATATATAGTAGGAGGGAGTGCATCCTGACCTTCCACTTGGACGTCCCTCAAATTTGGCTTTGGATACTTGTCTCATTACTGCCTTGCTGGTGGTGGTAGAGCAAGCTGTGAAAGTTGTGCTGGTACTATTCAAGGGTCATTCTCCAGGGAGTATTGAATGTGAAGGTGATAGACACTTCTCTAGGAAAGATATATCCTACTTTCACTTACTCCGTCCTACTTCCTTCCTCGTCGATTGCCTTAGGGGCTCTAGGGCTGGACCCCAATCTCTCGAAGAAGGCGTGCTCCTAGGGCTCCTTGGGCGAACCATTCCCTACTCGGTCTTTGGTTTTTTGGCTATCTTACCTTGACTGGGCCTAAACAGACGAACAACAGGGCACATCTAACATCTCAGGTAGCCCATCCATTATGTCCTTCTCCCCTCAAGTTACTCCCTTCCACAATTTTCATTTATGAACTAATAAAAATTAATTCACAAACACTATATTATTTAAAATTTTATATTTTTTTAATTAGAAGTGGACTATTTAGATTATCAATAATTAAAAATAAATTTTTAATATCTTATGAATTTATTTACAAACTTATGTAATACAATCTCTGTCTATAAAAGTATAAAACCCAAAGTAGCAAGATAGCCTACATCTCGTATGTCTCCATCTCTCTAGTGAAGCCCCTTTGAAGGTGACACCTCAAAGTGAGTCATTCTTCCTCTATCACAAGGCTTTTACCCCTTGCTATACTGGCTACCACCTATGTATTTGCCCTCCAATATTACCAAACCTCAATTTTATCCAGTCCCACTACAAATACATAGACCACCAACACAAGATAATGACGTAACCCCCCCCCCCCCCATTCCTCAAGCGAGACACCACAAGCAAATATTAACCAACTTGTTCAAGAAAATTCAAAATTGTAGTTACTCAAAGGAAATTGCTAATGGATAAGCTTATTTCTGACAAGTTTTTAGCAAAAGCCTCATTTAAGAAATCGTTGCTAAGGTTTAGAATTAGAGATTTGATGTAGAGGTAAGATCTCTAGAAAACAACATCTTAATTTTTTTTTCAACATGAATTGGATCAAAAGAAGGTTTTCAAACTCTGCCCTAGTCAATCAAGGGATCCCAATTGATTTTGAAAGAATGAAGCCTAAATCTTAAACTACGAGAGTTAGAATTCTCCTCGACACCTTTTTGTATGCATGCTCACGGCCTCCTACCAAACTACTAGTCGAGGGCCAACCTAGCACAAATAGGAAATTTAGGTGGTCGATTCCTAGAGGTTGATTTTTCCTCAATCAAAGCCATGATTTGGAGAAGATTTGTTAGGGAAAGAGTGGAAGTGGACATCATTAGATCCATGAAATCAAGCTTCTTTGTACCAAGAAGCAACATGACAAATTAACCTATACCTAGGGTTGTTTAGGACACAATGAATAAGGATGTAATGAACTACACATTTTGCACTTAAATGCTTATGGGAAAAAAACTCATACTGCTTGGAAAATGGGTGAGGATAAATAACAGTGATTTAGCACTAGGCATCTATGAAAGAGGAGATAGGTAAAGGTTGTAATTATAGTATGATAGTCAAGAGTTGTGTAGCTTAATTGGTCACCATCTCTTGGTTTGTTTATGATAGTTAGGCTGCGTTTGTTTCGGCAGTAAATGGTTTCCGGGTGTAAAATGGTTTCAGCTGAAAACATTTTCAGGAAAAGAAAATATTTTTAGGTGTTTGGTAACATTTGAAAAAATACTTTGAAAAATATTTTCAGGTGTTTGGTTGTCATCTTGAAAATATTATAGAAAATACATTTTGTAATTGTTGCTCACATTTTCTCACATTTTCTCAACTTCCAAACAAATATCATTTCCTGATCTAGAACAACAAAACCCAAAAAAAAAAAAAACTCATCAAATTTTCTCAATGAAGCACAACAAAACCCAAAAATAAAAAAAAAGCTCATTATCAAAAACCAAATCCGGTCAGAGAGAACGAAGACAGAGAGAGAGAGAGAGGCGACTGGTGATGGCGAAGGGGAGATCGCGCCGGCGCGGTGCGGCGATGGCGAAGGCGAGATCGCGCGGCGCGGCGACTGGCGATGGCGAAGGCGAGATCGCGCGGCCCGTCGATGGCGATGACGAAGGGGAGATCGCGCCGGCGCGGCAATGGCGATGGCGATGGCGATGGTGAAGGCGAAGGCGTGATCTCGCCGGCGCGGGTTGGGGCGCGATCTTGCCGGCGCGGTCTGGGTGCTCTCTCTCTCTCTTCGTGCTCTGTGTCTTTGTTTCTTCGTGCTCTCTCTCTCTCTCTCTCTTCGTGCTCTGTGTGATAATTTTCTGGAAAATTTCAATTTGAAGGTAAAATAGACATGGAAAACGTTTTCCGGGTGGGGAGGGTTTATTTTCCGGTCAATGGGTTTGATTTTCCGTTTGACCAAAATTTTCGGTGTTGCCAAACACCCGTAAATGCCGAAAATATTTTCCGGAATTACTTTACTGTCGAAACAAACGCACCCTTAGGTTCCAAATCCCTCCTCTTCCAGTGTAACTAATGAGTTATAAATTTTTTTTTAAAAAAATTTATGTTATAACGTGTCTTTAATTTTTTTTTTCTAATTTAAAATTTAGTTTTATTTTATAAAGTAAAGTAAAAAAGAATACATAACAAATTATGATTCATGAAGTATAAAGTGATTTGTATTTATATTGATGTGTTTATCTACAAAATTATCATTATATTCAAACTTAAGTCCTGATGAATAGTAGCTCGACTAGCCTATCTTTGAAACCTCTTCTCACCTTCCCCTGCCTGAACACATATTTAAAGAAGCCAATTGTTTGTGTAGATTTTTTATTTTATTTTTTTAGAGTAAGAATTGTTTGTGTAGATGTTTGATCTAAACTTGGAAATTCTAATACTACAACTTCTTTTTTTTAATGATCCATTGCCTATGGTGAAAAAATTTCTAACCCTAGATGAGGAAGGAGTTTGTTGCAATAGAATTGTTACTTGTAGCTATTTTCGCTTTGTTTGTTTTGCTAGAAAACTTTTTGTAAAGATAATTTTTCACATTTTTCAGTATTTGGTAGTACAAAAAAAACTGATCAACGGAAAACTATCTTTAGTCAATGGAAAATCTTAATAAAAATAAGGCTTGTTTTTTATAGGTTGTTTTCCAAAATTTTTTTTTGGAAAACAATCTCTCTTTCACGGTACACTCTCTCACTCTTTCTCTCTTCCCTTTTCTTTTTCTTTTCTCATATCCTCACTGTCACTAAATCTGGTCTCTCCTCTTTTATAGATCTCTCTCTCTCTCCATATTTCTCTTCCCCTTTATAACACAGTTCTCTGATTAGATTTTTTTTCCCTCATTGCTCAGTAATTATTTCATTCATCTCTACCAACTTGCAAAAGAGAACATATTTACAACAGTAATTATTTCATTTCTCTCTACCCAAATCTCAATTCTTTACTTTGAATTTCAAACTTAATTTTATTTTTTTTCTAAGAAATTTTTGGTTTGATGGATTCTAGGTAGAAGTTTTTTTTACACATAAAAGTACTAAAAAAGAAAAAAGAAAAAAGAATGAATGAATGAAGTAAAAGACGAAAATTTTAAATATAATGCCTATATGGCTCTAAATTGCTTTTACATAGGATAATCTTTTTTGTTGACAGATACATTATGCAAATACTATATAGTAATGATATATTATATAGATACATTATATAAATACATAATTTTGAGTAATATAAAAGACTTGTGGTTGACCATAGTAGACAATTAGTGTACCAACAAAAAGAGTAGACAATTAAAAGTTATTGTTATTTGTACTTATTAAAGATGTATTCCCCTGTTAATTTTATGTATATAGACAAATGGTTGATATATATGTGTGTGTGTGTGGACGTTCCTGTCCATATATATGAGCAAGATGAGTGGTAGAGATCTTGAAAATTTGACAACTAATTTTGATTGTATCTATTATCAAAATTTTAGTATTAAAACTAAATTCGTTCTTGGTTTTTTATTATTATTTATATTGATTACATTAGTTGGTTTACATAATACACACGTTTTAAATTACACAAGAAATATAAAAAATAAAAATAAAAATTTGCATACCAAACACCAGAAAATATTCTCAAGTTCATTTTCAAGGTCGTTACCAAACATTGAAAAATGATATAGTTTTTTAGAAAATGCTATTTGGAAAATGAACCACTTTTCAGAAAACGTTGATTCTGAAACAAACAGAGCGTTTATGATATGCTCTTTTCTACCCAAAAAAAAATCTAGTTTAAACTTTTTTTTTCCCTTTAAAAATATTTTTGGACTCGACTATTTTAATTTTTAATTTTTTATAAAAAGGCTAAAAAAATTTGGGGGAAAAAAAGTTTAGAGTTGGGAACATTTTTATTTTATTTTTTGTTTTTGTTTTTATTTATTTATTTATCTGTATTACCTACGTGTACAGATCATTTTTACAGCCGAATTTGGGATTTGGGGGTGCGCATGGACACGTGTTTTAAATACGTGTTTGCTTCATATTTACGAAAAAGAAAAGAAAAGAAAAGAAGCGAAGCGAAGGCTTGGAAACATCATAAATAGAAAAATAGGAAGAGAGCAAGAGGAAGAGGGAGAGGAAGAGCAAGAGAAAGAAAAGGCTTGGAAAATCGGAAAGTAGCAATCAAACTAGCGAGATTTAAGATCTTGGTGGTATTGTTGTGATGGCTGTGAACCCTCAACTGTTCCCAAATGGAATGCCCGTTCCTTTCGTCAACGAGTTGTTTGTTTTGGCCAGAGACGGTGTCGAATTCGAAGTCGACAAAATCCCTGGGTCTGTTTCTTCTTCTTCTTCCAACTTTTGCTTTTTCCTCCTTGTTGTTAACTTAACATACGAAATCTCAACTTTTTTTTTTATTTTTTTATATCCATCTCTTTTCTTTTCTTTTCTTTTTTCTTTTTCAATTTAAAATTTATATATATATAGTAAGACAATTTATATCCTTTCACAAGTTAGTTCTTAGTTCTCAACAAATAAAATAAAATTATTATTCAACTCTACTGACAACATTCCAAGCTATATAAGCAGATTGGATTTGTCTCTGAATCTCTGATATGTAATAAATATTATTGAAGCTAAATTAACATGGAAGGATTTTTTTTCCCCAATTCAGCACTATATTAGGTTTTTCATAGGATTCTTGGATTGGGTTTCATGTTTTAGGGGTTTAGGGATGGTTAGTTCATAAAAATTAAAAAACCCAAACTCTATCCCTAGGCAATGATGCTTAGGTTTCTAAGATTACACTTTACACTGGGAAAAAAAAGAGAAGGCTATCTGCAGTCACACCCACACAAAGCTATAAGAAAAGCTGCTAGAGTTTTATTAAACTCTCAACCTCTATATGAATTTGCTACAGCCAATTAAATTAATTCTCATTTTAGAAAATCTTGAATTTGCCATATTATGCATCTTACGTACCAAGACTCATCAATGACGAAAAAAAGCTTCTGAATGGTGCCAGTAGCAATTAGGTCCCCCATCCAAACTATACTCCAATTCTAGAATCTCCTTGTTTGATCTTTGAGCTCTACGCTAGTTTCATCACTCTCAAGAGGTTGGAATTGAAAATTTAAGAGAGCAAATGATGATCAATGCTGCCTAAAGCATGGAGTTTTTTTTCCTCAGAATATCTATCATACCATAAGTAATTGGGTTATGGTTTTTTTATTTATTTATTTAGACTTGAATTATGTAACAATGGTTTTGGGTATTTTTTTTCTATGAGGGTTCATCACCCGCTTGATTGCAGGACTTTCTGACATTCATTTTGTTGAAATCCAAGAAGACTTAACACTATTTCTGCTGGCACAACTTGTACGCACACACTTTAGACCAAGGAACACGTAAGCCCCTTTTGAGGGCCTTGTTAAACCCCAGATAACAATCCCAGCTGCAAACAACAATGCTTGATAGCATGATTTTTTCTTTATTGGATTTCAATTATGATAATTACTTAGTTGAAATTCAATTAGTGACACTGGATTTTTTTTTTTGGTATTTAGTTACTAGTTTGGAAAACGCCGTTTTTACAAGAACCTAATAAAGTGATGTTGGGGTGTGGATGTGTGGTGTTCATATCATCATGACCTAAATTTGAGCGTGAAATGTAATGGGTGGGTGCAATAAGTGAGTGAGGTTTTGTAATTTCACCTTCAGGGGGTTGACAGCTCTATCATCTTCTCAAGTCTCATATAACCGAGTGACTATTAATGCTGAGGTAGTTTTTAATGGTTTATTTTTCAGGTTAACTGACTCTCACCTTGTATTTTCAGAGCTCATGGAGGTCACCTTAAGGCAAAGGGAACTATTTACTTGTCAAATATACGCATGGTCTTTGTTGCAAATAAGCCTGTAGGGAACGTTACTGCTTTTGATATACCCCTGGTATGTAATACTTGTTATTACTTTTGTGCTCCTTTTTTTGTGCTCGTTTTATTGCATGTCTTATAAATTTTTTATTCTTTTAAGTTAAAAGAAGTTGCTATGCACCTAATGGCCTCTTTGAAAATAAATACAAACCCTGTAACACATGAACTGGGTCAATGGGCCTAATGACCTCTTTGAGTTTGCCTTTTCAATTTGGGTGGTTGGTTTTGCTTGGGGCTACATCTTTTACCATTTCATTTACCTCTTTTCAGACCTCCCTTCCTATAGCAGCTTAATGGTCATCCCTTTCATATTTGTTAGCTCTAGGATTTGTTTTAAAGTTGGCTGAATATAACATTCCACAGGCTTAGTTTGCCTTTGTTTGAAATTCCTTTTCATCTTTTTTTTCTGTTACCCCATGGTGAAAAATTATGAAAGTGCAATTGAATGGTGAGCCAACCAGGAGAAAAGATGTGGTTTTAGCTACTAGTATTGCCAACAAGCCAGAGAGGGTGAGGGAGAGATTTTCTATTTAATTTTTTGGGTAGTGAAGTAGATTTTCTGTTGTGGTCATTTATTCTAATTCTATATATTTACTATCTTGGCTGCATTATTAATGACAATGAAATTGCACATTGGATCATATGAAGATGAGGAGTTAGTCAGTGACTCAGTGTTAATTTATATTGGACCATTGTTTTAGGAAATTGTTATGGTGATGAAGTTGCATATTGCGCATCTTTTTGATGTAATATGAAGCTTGGTTACAGTTTGGGCTTCATTCATGACATTGTTTGCTGTCATGCAAATATTGCTATGTTTTTGCTTCAAGCCTTGTAACAGAAAATCTCTTTGCTTGTGGAATTGGGCATGTTATATGAGGTGTCAGGCTATGTCCATCTACAACCATGTATTGACATTTCACTGATTCATGGATGATTTTTGTTTTGCAGCTTTATGTTCACGGTGAAAAATTTAATCAACCTATATTTTTCTGCAACAACATTTCTGGTCAAGTGGAACCTGTAAGTAATCAGTGAGAGTTCTAGACTTGTTGGATGTAGACCCTTTCCTATCCTATTCTGATTATCGCTTTAATTTAATTTAGGTGGTCCCAGAAAACCAAAACAGGGCACTTTACTCCACTCACTCATTCAAGATTTTGTTCAAGGAAGGTGGCTGTGGAACCTTTGTTCCACTCTTTTTCAATTTGATCTCTTCAGTGAGACAATACAATCAGCAATATAGTTCGGCAACAGAGCCTCGTGTGGATCCTTTGCAAGCAGCACAAACTCCTGTTGATGAAATGATGAGATCTGCGTAAGTGAAATGCTCTCTCTTGTATTTTTTTTTTATTTTATATAGTCGAGGAATACATGAAGGGATAACTGAGTGAAAATCTGTCATTTTGCAGATACGTTGATCCTAATGATCCAACAAGAATCTTTTTGCAGCAACCAACAGCTGAGTCTCAACTTAGGAGGCGGACATACCATTCCCAGCCTGCCGAGCATTCTATTTAATTTAATCTTGTGCGTATAGCATATGATTGATTACATGTTTGAAGAAAACCCTATAAATAAATTAATACTAGTATGATGTGTGACTAAAACTGTATAGAAGCCACTATTCTGTGTTTCATAATAACAGTACCTTTTGTTCATAGTTTTTATTGTTTTGGCAGTGATCTTTTTCCTAATTACGTCATCTTTCTGTCATATATAAATACACCAAAAAGGTGAATCCAACTCACTTTGCGGAATTTGGCGGTGTTAAGAGCTACACACCATATTTTTATTTTTATTTTTATTTTTATTTTTTATAAAAGAGATGGTGTAAAATGCATTTTCTAGATAAAAACTCGCATACATGATATACTTATTAAAAATAAGGTAGGGATAGGTGGCTAGGACAGGATGAGTTTCTGATAGAGAAGTGACCTGTGCGTTTTGCTGTGTGTTGCGAGCTAAAAGAATCAATACTGGATTGATCAGCGTATTGGTTTTTTAAATAGTGATATTGGGATAACAAGCGGCAATGGATGGCTGTGAATGACAATAAGGACCCTCTAAGCTGCTATTTTTTTATACAGGTTCTTCTAGCACTACCATTTTTATGCCACAACTTTGATGTGGATGGCTGTGAATGACTATAAGGACCCGCTATTTTTTTTTTCCCCCACTAATCTTAATATACAGTTGTGGCACAAAAGTTGTTCTTCTTGACATATGGACCAATGGACCATAGTAACAGCATTACCCTTCAATTATGAACAAAGATCATTTTATTTTACTTTTTGAAACAAATGTTCTAATGTAGTACAATTATATCCTTGTTTGATTTGATTTTACTTTTTGAAACAAATGTAAGAGAATGTAGTACAATAATATCCATGTTTGATTTCATTAAGAATCTAAGAAAATTCCCAAGACAATGAAATCTTATGTTTGGTTTATTAGTATCTTTATACAACATAGACATGAAATACCTCATTGAATGATAATATGTCCCAAAAAAAAATTTGAATAAAATAAGATTAAAAAAAATGATAATTATAGTATCACATAGCTAGACTAAAAAAAAAAATTCACGTGTCTCAGTCCCAAAATTTTGAGATTGGATACGGATACTGAACTCTAAATGAAGTCATTCCCACATTATTTTTTGTCATTTTTATTTTAAGGGATACCTCAACTACAATCTTTAAGGACATATTAAGAAAGGGAAAAAAAACACACACACAAAAATGTGACGTTGGCTGACAACCTACCACAACAATCTTTCTTTTCTAGCGTAAACACAGACATAGCGTAAACACTTTGCAATAATCCATGCCAATAGGGGAAAAAATCTATCAACAAGACCAATGCCACCTATAACATATATAATGGATTTACCTTGCAATTGTGACTACTTGGATCACATAGTCAATATATGTAGCCATCAACCAATTGGGATTTACACCTGCATCTATGAGCACTTGAATCATATTTGTCGTCATCAAGCAATTTGGATTCACACCTGCATCTATGACCGCTTGAATCGCAGAGATGTATTTGTAGTCATTATCCAACAAGAAAGAGTATTCAGAGTTACATGTATCAGCTATGAGCAATTCTCTTGGTTTGATTCTTTCTAAGTCCTAATTTCAAAAGTTCATTGATGAAGGCTTCCATCCTCCTTTCTGCTCTCCTGCCCAATTCTAGAAGCAAGAGGCAATGGTAGTCATATGTCCATTAGTCTCTTCCTGCAAGCCTTTCGAAGGCTTGCGTTCTGTGAAATAAGGACTCAGCTAGTCCATTATTGGATAGTCAAGGGGTAACAATTTTTGGGTATTATTATCACTTAAAAAGAATGAGAATTCATATTCCCACAGTGGGTTCCAGATACTTATAGCCATTTGGATTAAAAAGAATCTTGAAAGATGACCCAAACCAGACTATGTTGAGGTAACCACCAGCATGGAATGCGTTGAAAACATAGAAAGAACCTCTTTTGAGGAAGTAGCCACAATGTGAAACTTCATACAGCCCTCCAAGTACATAACATGTTGAGACAAGACAACAGGGAGAATTAGTGGGATAGGCGATGCATGCTTCTTCTCAGCCACAACTGGTAAGCAGTCATATGGAAGGAATCAAAACCCCTTGGTGTTTTATGCCACAAAAAATGTTTCCGAACTTGGCATAGATTATGGTACATATCTAGGTACATCTGTCTTGTTATTGACAGAAGTCTCTTTTTGATGAAGGCTATTTCTCCTTGGTTGATAATAACTGAAAACTTGCTCCAGTTCAAAACATTAGCAAATGGAAGGTCATAGTAGTTGGAAATAATAACAGGAATGCATCCATAATGTATGGAATCACTTACTCTAGCAGTGTTCACCTCATAACCTTTGACATGGAGGCAATACTTGCTCCTCCTAAAACCTTCTTCATAAGGAAAAGGTGTACTTCCAGAGAAAATGTCCATATAAGAATCATTCCCCCATACAGCTATCAGCTCTTGGCGAATACGAGAGTTTTGTATACGTCCAGAAAAGTAAACAAGTTTATGCCTGTAAGAAAACAAACCAGCAGCGGTTAGTGGTCAAAACAGGAAAAAGTACCTGTAGCAAATTGAATCTAATATTTGCAATGCATCTACAAAATGATAGTTGTATATGCTTCAACAGGACTACAGATATGCATTAGTTCCTAGAGTGAGTTTCATGATATACATTGTCAGTTAAAATGTGGCAAGTAATTGAGTTTGGTATGAAGTCTGTACTTGTTCCTAATTCTTTGGCAAGCAAATTGCGACCAATCCCCTTTTTTAACTTAGTTCCTATTTTTATCTTAATCGACTGATGTAAGCACAGCATAAATAAGGGAAGCATATCAATAAGAAACTCATGCTATTTGATCAGTTTTATACACAAACAGAGTTTGGAGGCCAAGCTGCAGCTCATAAAACATCCTTTTCACTCTCTGTTTGAAATCCAAATAGGGAAGGACAGTGTGCTGTGTGTACCATAGTGATCCCCTTATCCTAATAATAATAATAATAATAATCATAGTACCATTATTGGGGATTTTGGTGTAGTGGACTAGTGTTTGTTTGTCCTCAAATAGATTTCACGGGTGCCTAAAGCATTAAATCAAAGAGATAAACTATTGATCTATAATAATGTAAACCATGAAATGGATGCATTGCAAATGAAGACGATCCTTTTCTGTCAGAGTCGGCCTTAGCCCTCTCCCTCTCTATTGAACACATTTCTAGTAGTTATGCTATCCCAAAAGAAAAATCAAAATCAAAATCAAAATCTTTAACTAAACGGGGTTTGGACCCATTTCTAGTACTGAAATGCTTCCAAGGCGGCAGCCGCAGCAACAACATAAAACTTAAAAGATGAAAATGAAAGAAAGTGGTGAAAAGAAAAGAAAAGAAAAGAAAAATGAGTACCTGGCATCCGGGGGAGTGAGAGGTTGATCATTTGGGCGAGGCCAAACCTGCGGGAGTGCCACATCTTTGTGCGTAACATAGTATCTCTGGAAGTAGCTAGAAGAGCAAGTAACCTGTATTGCATTGTTACGTAAATCCAGAAACTTAGAAGCGGCCTCTCGACCAACTGAATGACAGTACACATAGAAATGGTCTGCACCAGCGGAGGCATTCCAGAATGTGAAGTCACTGAGAATTCTGGTAATGTATCGAGAGACGAACTCAGAGATTGAAGCTTCGGAGTGAACACGAGGGTCGTTCCTTAGAAGATTGATTGAAAAAGGCAAGAAAAAGAGATGGGCTTGTTGGGGATGGAGTGTTAAGAGGGAACTTTGAAGAAGAGACAGTTTGAACATGTGTTCACTGAAGTAGTTTCCTAGCTTTGGATCAAATGGGTTTTGGTGGGGAAGGAAAATGGGACCAAACTGGGACTGGGTTTGGTTTGTTGCATCAGCATCGGGATAAACATATATCTTGAAATTGCGCATCATTTCCTTGAAATCTTGTACAAAGAGTTGCCAATTGTGATAGGGACCTGATTCTTCCATTGTTGTGTCCACTGCCTTAATAATATTTGCCTTTGACTTTATTATTACTGCTTCTGCTTGAGGAAGGGGTGGTAATGGTGGTGCTAAATCTGCAGTAAAAGAACTTGATGGGAATGTAGTAGAATGGGATGGAGGTGAATTTCGATTTCTCTCCGGAGGGAAATGAAGATCGAAGTTGTGGGTACTATCAATGTTGGGAGAACTGGTGAGATGGGAAGAAATAGTGACAATGAACCAGGCGGCCACCGGGACTGTGAAGAGCAAGAGGCATAGGTGGAGAGTGGGAGGACGAGAGCGGTGCTGTTTGGGTTTGGGATGTCTCTCTTCTTTTTCTTTTTCTTCTTCTTGTTCTTTAGGAACAATCATTTTGGAACTACAGTCAAAACAGGCTTGTTCCACTGCCTGGGTGTGGGTGGTGAGTGTTATTAATTTTTGAAATCTGTCGACTTTTTTGTTTTTAGTTTTGTCACCACTCCTAAATCCTAATTAGAATAAGAGCCTATAAGAAGAAAGATGCCCATTAGTTACTACTGTTTGAAACATGAAGGTTAACAATTACTAGCCTCATCACACGCGCTTCGTGCGTGCAATGAGGCTTTTTTTTTTTTTGTTAGTGGTCTTATTTTATAAAAAAAAAAAATTGTATTTTTTATTTTATTTTATCTTCTCTATATATTGAGAGGATTCAAAAAGTTAGTTATTATATTTTCAACTTACAAAAATACTCCTAATTTAATTAACTTATTCTTATTCCTAAAAAATAAAAAATAAGGTTAAAACCGTAAATCAACAAAAACTAATAACAAAAAAATGAAAAAATAAAAATTGTCCACAATCCCCACTTTCTCCTAAAAAAACCATCCCACCTTCTAAAAAAAACTACCTTACGGTTTTCTATTAAAAAACGCCTATTCCAAGTTCTGTAAAAAAATAAAACTACCCCACATTCTTTAAAAAAAACCCACCCATGGTTTCCTTAAAAATTAATAAAAAAAAAAAAAACGGCCACATATCACATAAAAAAACAAAATAAATAATAAATAAATAAAAACTAATATATATCATTTTTATTTTGAAAAAGTAATTTAAAAATAGATAAAGTAATTTAAAACTTAATAGGAGAGTGGTCCTGTTTTTTAGGCAATGTTTTAGTGGGAGTTAGAATTGCAGTTTTACCGGATTGTCCTTTAGTTTTGTCTCTACTTAAACATAGGGGTGTAGGGGCATTTTTGAACTAAAAAATGTGGAATCAAAACAGGGAAAACCCCTTAAATAATAGTATAGAAGATTAGAGACAAAGGAAGGATAAGGAGCAATAAAGTATTGGTGTATCCCGACAAACCCAAATTCGCTGATTGTAAGGATTTACAAGGCTAAGTATTTCCCCTATAGTGATATTTTGGATGCAAAACTTGGATGCAGCCCCTCTTATGCTTGGAGAAGCATTTATAACAGCTTAGAGGTTATTAATAAGGGTATAAGGTGGAGGGTTGACAATGGTAAGATGATAAATATCTGGGAAGATAAGTGGCTGCCTACCCCCACAACTTACAAGATTTGCTCCCCCCAACAAGATATTCGTGGCTTCTCAATGGTGTCATCACTAATTGATGAAGAAACAAGGCAGTGGAAAGTAGATATGGTCAAGAGGTATTTCCTTCCTTTTGAAGCTAAAACCATCCTAAACATCCCTCTCAGCTATAATTTGCTAGAAGATAGTATAATCTGGATGGGAAACAAACGAGGAATTTCTCTGTCAAAAGTGCATATTATACTGCTCTTCCTATTGTGGAGAATTCTGGGGTGGGTGAGTGCTCAGGCGGAGATAGTAGGACTCGATTATGGAAACAAGTGTGGCAACTCCAGCTTCCTGCCCATGTCAAAATATTTGCTTGGAGGGCTTGCTTAGATGGGCTACCTACTAGACTTAATCTGGCAAAGAGAGGTCTGATTGGTGAAGCTAAATGTCCTCTCTATGAGAAAGCTATTGAAAGCACTAGTCATGCTTTAATTTATTGTGATAAGCTTTGTGAAGTATGGTGGAATTGGCAAGGGTGTCTAATAAATCTATTGGCTGAGAACTTGTGCATTGTGGACTTAGCCTTGAAAATATTAGATGCTGGTTCTTCGACTGACCTTGAAACTCTCTTTGCCACTGCGTGGGCCATTTGGTTTAACAGGAATAAAGTGATTCATGAGTCTAAATGCGGTCCCCATTCTCAAATATGGACCTGTTAGGATTAGGGCCCTTAAATCCTATTGTATGATGCTATGTATCACATTATGTATGACTTAATGTTGTGTTTAATAAATTTGTTTTATTATTATCTAAAAATAATGACAACATGAATATTGGGACATTATCATATAGTCTATGAGATGCATAGTATGTGATTTATGTGATTTAGTCTTAGAAGATATAAATCACAAGTTCTTTGTAAACTTAGAATTTTAACTCGTAGTCGGTGATGAAATTTGGCATTTCATCTGTGAAGACTATAACATATCAACTAAGATGATTTGTCTTAATCATGGAAATGGAGATTTCTAGTTGCTATGTTGATATGTCTTAAGAGTTAAGACATATTGAACTGGACCGCTGTGAGATTTATTATTTTCCTAACGACTATCAAATGAATAATAAACTCACGACTTATATTTGCATGAACTCTTAATCCTGAGAGAATAATGGACCTGATCATGAAGTGTAGATTGCTTTGATATATCAGGAGTGAGATCTAAAGTTACGGTCAAAACCCCAGTATGTTGGGTAACCACATTTAGTGTTGATGGAACATATATTCTCAAAATGGAATTCATAATCTCTTAACGGAGATACAAAATATTCCTTTGAGATAGTTTAGTGAGTTTGTTATTTAGAGAGTTAGGCCTAATCACTTTGGTAAGAAGTTACTAAATTATATATTTATAAAATTGGATTTCATAAATATATGATGAATAACTTAAAGGATTAAATCGGGTACTCAAGGAATTAAGATGTAGTAATCTACAAAGTGACAGTTTACTTTCATGACTTTGTATTACTACGAATATTTTATGAATAGGTTGCATGTACAATAAAGTCTTGGGATATAATTTATAAATAAGGTCTAGAGTGCAACTATATTTATATAGTGATATTAGATATAGTTAATGGTAACTTTGGACTTGTTAAGAGTTGACAGAAAAGCCCAAGGCCCATTGAGCTAGTGTCTTATTGGTCAATTTTGGTCTCATTCCAAGTCACACACTTAAACCCAATTGGAAAGGCCCAAAAGGCCAGTCCAATTAGATAATCAATTAGATATGAAGGGAGAAACATACAAAATTTTCTAGAGAAAACAATAAGAACACTATTGTGAAGTGGTGTAAGGAGTGTTAGACACTTTGGCATTTCTCCCTTTGAAAACTGATTGAGAGACCACACATCTTACGCGTTAGTGGAATTGGAGTGAAGATTGAAAGTGTTCCCAAGTGCCTCTGATCTTCGGTTTTGAAATTCACTGCTCCAAAGTACACTATTTTGTTCTTATATTCTGAAACTTACATAGTGCATGTTAACATTTATGAATGAAGTAGATCCGTTATTTTTCCGCTGCGTATGTTTTGTATGCAATACAAACATGTTATTTTCCATCAGGAACTTTGCGGTGCGCACTCAAGAAGACTACAAATATGCTATAGTGCATAATCATGTTAAACAAAAAGCCCCAGATGTTGGGTGGGCGGTGCCTCCTCCGAAAATCTACAAGATAAATGTTGATGGTGCTATGACAAATTGGGAGTAAGTCCGCGGTGGGTGTGGTTATTCGAGATAGTTGGGGGATGATTGTAGCTACAACATGTAAAGTATTGAATGGTGATTATGGAGCAGCTGTAACGGAAGCCTTTGTAGTGGATGAAGGAATTCGGTTGGCCATGGAGATGGAGCTTCAACGAATCATTGTGGAGTCCGATTCAATTGGGGTGGTTGACGTTGATAATGAGAGCAACTGCAATGGTGAGTTTGAGATGATCATCCAAGGATCTTTGGAGCTGCTTCAGTCTTTCAGGATCAGGAAAGTGAGATACTTGAAAAGGGACTACAACAGAACTGCGCATGAGCTTGCACAGATAGCTAAGACAACTAGATCTTCTCAACAGTGGAAAGGAATGGAGCCGCCAATGATACGGCATGTGTTGCTGTTAGATAGAGCTAAATGTTAATTCTGTTTTTTGCTCTTTCTTTCCTCTTCTCTGTACTCTGTTGTATGCCAATTTCAGTTTAATGGAATTCCAGGTTCATATTCAAAAAATAAAAATAAAAAATAAAGTATTGGTGGTAATTACGAAGGGTAAGGCAAATATAAGCCAATCCAATAATAGTCAACCACCATGATTCTTGGATTTATCTCACAAAACAATCACATAATAAGTGTTTTAATTATCTCCCTAAATTATGGGTTCCAGTTAGCTTAACTAGTAAAGTCTCTGATGGTTGTATAAGAGACCTGAGGTTCAATCTCTGCCTACACCAAAAACTGATTGGTGTTTTGGTCTGATGATAAAGAGTTATTATCAGGAGCGGACGACATTGCTATTTGGTTACACCACTGGCAGAGCCAGAGGGGGGCGAGGGGGGGCACCTGCCCCCCCTGACTCCTAATTTTTTTTTGTATTAGTAGTCACATGGAGGAAGAAAAAAAAAAAAAGACTTCTACATGTTGAAACTTGAAAGTGATCAAACCACCTATTTCACTATTTTTTTTATTTTATTTTATATCATTATTTACACTATTTTTACTATTTATGATACTTTTCACAGCATTTTATCTTTGAATGATGTTAGAGATATTACAAATTTTACTACTTATGTCTTACAAATTGGCATGTCACCAATCACAAAAAATAATTTTAAACATTTATTCATTATATTTTTTAAGTAACACTAATCATATTTTTACTCCATCAGTTTGTAAATTTTTTAGTAGCTATGAATTGGTTGTTTTTATTTATTTATTTTAATAATATGAAATATATTCATATTTGTTTACAATCGTTTATTTATTTTGTTATTATTGTTGATTAATGTTTTTTAGATAAATTTCACTTTTAATATCGTCTTTTAATTTTGTCCCCTCTAGACTAAAATCCTAGCTCCGGCACTGGGTTACACTCCCAAATTTCTTTTTACATCCATACATGCATAAAACCAAGTTTGTTCAGGTTTTTGTTGCTTAAAAGTTTTGCACTTTGCTACAACGATTTGTTACATATACAACTTATTGTTCACTAAGGGTTCGTTCGGTTGGAGGGGTGGAAAAGTGGGAGGATGGAAAATATTTAGTTTTCCCTTTTATGTGTTCGCTTGGAGGGATAGAAAAGTGGGAAGGTGGAAAACTCTTTTGTTCGGTTGGAGAGAAAAATGGAAGGATGAAAAATATAATTTATATAAATTGACTATTATACCTGTAAGTGCACAATTGCACCTGGACCTAAAAACACACGTGGGCTAATGAGCCTTAAACAATTAAATTTGTAGAGTGTGGGTTCATAATCTAGTTTAGTGATGTTCGAAGCTTGATGAACAGGCTGAAATGTTACAGTATTTACAAACAAGGGACAAATAAGGCAAAATGAACCTCCTCGGATGTAAGCCGAGGACTATTTATGTATTATTTCTTTTTCTTTTCTTTTTCTTTCAAGAGTTACCGTCCTCAGTATTTGTCTAGCCTTCCCCCTTTTATACTTCTTCTTCTTCCCTCTTTATCCATGTGTAACGCAAATTACCCTATTAGACACCTGTTCCATCCACCATCCTCTAGAAGTCTTCAAATAATAGCAAGAAGGCTGACTTTCACTATTCATGGGTCATTTCCCCATTAATGCGGCCAGGGAGGTAGGTGCAGGGTCTTTAATGTGGAGATAGCAGCCTTTTTCTAAGATATTTCTTTCACCCCGTGGTGTCTAGAGGGTATTTAGATCCCCCTTTTAACCAACAGTTCATCCAGAACACTGCCTTGATCTTTTTGGCGAATCCCAGGGTCATCGCGAGTTTGTCCGAGGAGAGATTCGTCCTCGGACGAATCCTCGAACTCTCTACTCATGGGCCGACTTAGGTCCTTTTAGTCCCCACAATAGCCCCTCAAAACTTTATTTTTCCTCATCCGAGGAGAAAAATAGGGTTTTGATCCAACCAGAGCTCCCTTCACACGTTTCGTACATCACCATGCGTGTGGGGGTCGTTTCATTCCTAGAAAATGTCGTTTGGCGCTTCGATTTCCAGAACGCGCGCATTTATGACCGCAAGTTACACCCTGTTCTCACGTTTAACGATGAGATGAATATCCAACGGTCCTTGTCACCTCCTGAAAATTTGGGCAGGACGCATCCAATTTCGAGGCCGCATCCCGCACGTCATAACGCCTGAAAATCTGCGCCTTCATTCATTTCTTCAGAATTCTATCACATCAGAGCATCAGTCATCATATTTTCTCTCTAGAAACCCGTGGAAACTTACATAACTACAAACTCGTAAGTCCTTACTTTCTCTACTTTTTTCTCCTCGGATTCTGTCCTCGGCTTCCTTCTTAACCACATTCCTTCTTGAAACTTGCCCTTTCCTTTCTCTTAGATGGGTAGATTTGAGTGTTTAGTTGATACCACCGCTGGGATGGAAGACTTTAGGGCCAAATACCATATTCCCAGTGACGTGGGTTTGAAATACGGTCCAGCGGAAGCCATAGGTGGTTCTAGGAAGACGGGAGAGGTCATTATTCCCATGATTGCCTTCATAGAAGGTGGGATGACCCTCCCTATGAGAAGCGTAACTAGGGAATACCTTCGCAACCACATGTTGTGCCCAGACCAGTGCGCACCCAATGTATTTAGGGTCTTAGGAAGTGTCGATGCTCTAAATGAGCAGATGGGCTTGAACCTCATTTGGCATGATGTTGTCTTCATGTATGAGTGCCACAAACTTAGAAATGTAAGTTATTACATTAAATCCCGGTCTAGTGTAGTTAGGTTAATTTCTTGTCTGCCCAAGTCTAATAAAGGCATGAAGGACGACTACCTCATCGCCTCAAGCAACTAGCACGACGGCCCTCATTGCCCAGTCATATGGGGAGACCCAGGTGTGACTCTTTAGGAGTTAATTTCTCTACCCCAAACTTTAATCTCAAAATCTTTTAATATTTATTTCCTTTTACACATTGTCCATTTCGATTTCTCATATGCATTGCAGATCTGACCATACTTGGCTTCTTTGGTATTCTTTCTTGCAGATAAATAACTCGTGCACCCCCGTCTGAGCCACTGCAACGTTGCTGACCTAAACCGCGTACTGTGCTCAGAAGTGTTTGTGAGTGAAGACCTGCAACTTAGAGCGGCTCACCTAATACTAGGGTACGACCCAATATCCTCGGATTTCCAGGAGATAGAGAACGCGATTATCGCGGGGGATAGGAGGCGCAAGAGAATAAACGTAGCAAGGCCGCACTTTCTTGCCAACCACGACATCCTCGACGACCTCAACACCATCCTATACACGCAACCCATCGCGGCGATCCCTCTCTTGACGCACTCTCAAGCAACTGCTGTTCCGGAGGAGCAAGTGTCCTCTTCGCTCACGTTGGACGACAAGATAGACCAGTTTCAACTCGAGGATGTCGAAAGACCCCGAGGAAACTAGTTTGTCGTGCTCTCTGACGAGGAAGAAGAGCCCGCTGAGGCCTCCGGAGTTGCAGGTTTAATAGTTGCCCGACCTGACGACGATTCCGAGGAGGAAGAAATGGAAGTGCTTCAAGGCCTTCTAACTAAGAAAGGCGAGAAAGTCGCCCAAAAAAGAGCAGGAGGGTCCCAAGTTCCTCCGTCCTTGCCACCTCCCCCTCCTCCAGCAGATCCTAAACCTCCGGTTGAGGAGCCCAAGAAGAAAAGAAAGGGGGAGGCCGAGGAGGTTGGTGGTGAAAAACAGAAAAAGCCAAGACAGCAGCCACAACAAGCTCAGCAGCAGAAACTGGACAAGGGCAAGGGAAGTGCTCGTTCAGTTGAAAGTGGGGAAATTAGGGATATGACCGAAGTGCGCTGAGCACCGGCTACCTGGTCTCTTGATTTGAGATTGGACGGGGCACCAATCTCTTGCCAGTCCAGCATTAGGGCATTCCAACAAGGCCACACCCACCACCTAGCCGAGGCATTGGAACGTCCCCTTCTGCTGCCCAAGGATATGGATGCCTTGGAAAAAATGAGCCAGCCTCAGCTGTTCCTTTCTTTAAAAAGGGAATTGGCCCTGGTAAGTTTCACTTATGAATATTTCATTTTCATAATACCGAATTATTAGTAAGTATATTTCCTGCATCTAACTCTCTGATACTTTGTCACAGGCCATTCAAGAGGTCTTTGCTGACGAGAAATTTGTGGAGGATTCTCGGAAGAAGGCCGGAATGGAGTAGGAGATTCGGATGGAGACTGAGAAGTCTCTAGGCCAAGCCCTCGCAGAAAATGAGAAACTCTCCTTTCAGCTGGCCAACTTAAAAAGAGAAAGAGATGGTGCCGAGGCCAGCCTGAAAACGATGAGGACTTAAGTGGAGGGGCAGCGCAAGCTTCTCCATCAAAAGGATGACAAGCTCACCAACGCACAGAAGGAACGCTCTGACTTGGAGAAGGAGCTTGCGCAGATGAAGAAGGAAGCTCGCACCTTCAAGGAGTCATTGGAGGCTGCGAAGAAGGCTAGCTACAAGGAAGGGGTGACGGCGACAGAAGACCCGTTGACAGAGGCGTTCGTGGCCTTGTGCCGAGAATACTGGCAGCAGGTCTGGGGCGAAGCCTTAAACACAGCAGGGGTTCCTCCAGCTTCCAAGCTGAGGAAGCCTGAGAACGTTTGACTTCCCCTTGACATATAGGAGATAGATGAGGCTCCTGCTGTCGCACCTGCCCCTGAGACAGCCACTTCTGCTCCCCCTCCTGTGATTCCTGAACCCATTTCGGATCCTACAGAACATACAGGTTCCAATAAAGAGAAGGAAGGGTGTGGAGGTGCCAAGAAGGACTCAAGCCAAAGTGTGGAGCCCACCGTCCCTCCAATAACTACAGCAGACAAAGGGAAACAAGTCCTGTCTGCCTTTGAGTTGGAGCTGAAAAACACTGAGGTTACCAGCACTTCTCAGCAAGACCCCCCTCCAAAAGTTTAGGGCCGAGCTTAGGGCTTCTCTCTCTTTGTAATTAAGATTTTGCATGTAATGTATGCCATAATAATTAATGAAAACAGTTTCATTTGATTTTCATTTCACTGGTATTTATTTTATCTTTGTGTTTGCCATAAGAATTCCTCTCAAACTATATCTCATGAGTATATCAAGCACGAAGTAATAACGAACACCTAACAGACTAACTTAACTTTTTGCTAACATTTGAAAAGTAAAGTGTTCAAGAACCTACCAAAAACAAACTTGGTTTAGATGATAAGTAGTGCCACACTTTGCAAACCCATGTGATACTTAGAATTTGTAACTTGGAACGCTAATTTTAGTAAAGTGTGGGGTCCGAGGATCCTACCTTACCAAATTTCTGCTTGATACTTAAAGATGTATGACTTAAAATTCTATTTAAACATGATTCTGTTTAACAAATGATAAGACATCCATTTCCACAAGGTATGTGGTCCGAGGACCATACTTAACCAAAATTCTGTTTGATATTTAAGAACATATCAATTTCCACAAGGTACGTGGTCCGAGGACCATGCACTACCAAGTTTTTGTTTGATATTTTAGAACATATCAATTTCCACAAGGTATGTGGTCCGAGGACCATGCACTACCAAGTTTCTGTTTGATATTTTAGAATATATCAATTTTCATAAGGTACGTGGTCTAAGGACCATGCATTACCAAGTGTCTGTTTGATATTTTAGAACATATCAATTTCCACAAGGTATGTGGTCCGAGGACCATGCACTACCAAGTTTCTGTTTGATATTTTAGAACATATCAATTTTCACAAGGTATGTGGTCCGAGGACCATGCACTACCAAGTTTCTGTTTGATATTTTAGAACATATCAATTTCCACAAGGTATGTGGTCCGAGGACCATGCACTACCAAGTTTCTGTTTGATATTTTAGAGCATATCAATTTTCACAAGGTAGGTGGTCCGAAGACCATGCACTATATCAATTTCCACAAGGTACGTGGTCCGAGGACCATGCATTACCAAGTGTCTGTTTGATATTTTAGAACATATCAATTTCCACAAGGTATGTGGTCCAAGGACCATGCATTACCAAGTTTCTGTTTGATATTTTAGAACATATCAATTTCCACAAGGTACGTGGTCCGAGGACCATGCACTACCAAGTTTCTGTTTGATATTTTAGAACATATCAATTTCCACAAGGTATGTGGTCCGAGGACCATGCACTACCAAGTATCTGTTTGATATTTTAGAACATATCAATTTCCATAAGGTACGTGGTCCGAGGACCATGCATTACCAAGTGTCTGTTTGATATTTTAGAACATATTAATTTTCACAAGGTATGTGGTCCGAGGACCATGCACTACCAAGTTTCTGTTTGATATTTTAGAACATATCAATTTTCACAAGGTAAATGGTCCGAGGACCATGCACTACCAAGTTTCTGTTTGATATTTTAGAACATATCAATTTCCACAAGGTATGTGGTCCGAGGACCATGCACTACCAAGTTTCTGTTTGATATTTTAGAACATATCAATTTTCACAAGGTAGGTGGTCCGAAGACCATGCACTATATCAATTTCCACAAGGTACGTGGTCCGAGGACCATGCATTACCAAGTGTCTGTTTGATATTTTAGAACATATCAATTTCCACAAGGTATGTGGTCCAAGGACCATGCATTACCAAGTTTCAGTTTGATATTTTAGAACATATCAATTTTCACAAGGTATGTGGTCTGAGGACCATGCATTACCAAGTTTCTGTTTGATATTTTAAGAGTTGTAATTGATAAGCCCATATACATTTATAATTTAAACCACAAACGACAAAAGCGCCATTTATTAATAATAATACCTTCGAAGGTTGTTTACATTCCACGGACGTTGTACAACTTTTTCATCTAGATCAGCTAGTCGATATGACCCTATGCCTGCTACAGAAATAATCCAATATGGTCCTTCCCAGTTCGGTCCTAGTTTACCCCAAGCTGGGTTTCTAGCAGTACCTACAACCTTTCTCAGAACCAGATCCCCAGGCGCAAGTGGCCTGAGCTTCACATGGGCATCATACCCTCGTTTAAGCTTCTGCTGATAATAAGTCATTTGGACCATAGCTATCTCTCGCCGTTCCTCAACTAAATCTAAGCTCTTCTCCAGGAGGCCATTGTTATTTTCTGGGCTAAAAGTACTCGTCCTTAGTGTGGGGAAACCAGACTCAAAAGGTATCACTGCCTCGACCCCATAAGTCATAGAGAATGGCGTTTCTCCTGTGGATCTACGCGGCGTAGTTCGATACATCCATAGAACGTGTGGTAGTTCTTCTACCCATCTGCCCTTCGCATTGTCCAACCTTTTCTTGAGTCCACTAACTATAACCTTGTTAACGGCCTCGGCTTGCCCGTTTCCCTGAGGATAAACTGGAGTGGAGTATCTATTTATGATACCCATGTCACCACAATATTTCCTAAACGCTCTACTATCAAATTGAACGCCATTGGCCGAAATGAGTGTATGTGGTACCCCAAATCAAGTGATGATGTTTTTCCAGATGAACTTCTTGGAATCGATGTCCCTAATATTTGCCAAGGGCTCAGCCTCTACCCACTTGGTAAAGTAGTCGGTCCCCACAAGCAGCCACCTTTTATTTCCTACAGCCCTCGAAAATGGTCCTACTATGTCCAATCCCCATTGAGCGAAAGGCCAAGGACTGGAGAGAGGATTAAGGACTCCTCTAGACTGATGAATGTTATGAGCGAACCTCTGGCATTGGTCACACTTTCTTGCATAGTCCTGAGCTTCCCTTTGCATATTGGGCCACCAAGATCCTTGAGTCAGGGCCCTATGAGCTAGGGACCTTCCCCCAGTATGGCTCCCACAAATTCCCTCATGTAGTTCTTCCAAAAGCGCCTCCGTTGATTCGGGGTGCACGCATAACAAATATGGTCCGAAGAAGGATCGTTTGTACAATTTTTGATCCTCGGACAACCAGAAATGCGGTGCCTTTCGACGGATTTTGTCTGCTTCAGACTTGTCCTCTGGGAGAACGTCGTTTTTCAGAAAAGATATCACAGGGTCGATCCAACTAGGTCCAGGCCTTACTAAATGGATCTGGGCTGCACCAACAGTGGTAAGAGCTGGCTCTAGCAAATCTTCGACAAGGATAATCCTAGACAAATCCTGAACCGAGGACGTTGCCATGGTAGCCAAAGAATCTGTATGCGTATTTCCACTTCTAGAAACGTGAGACAAGATAAAGGAATCGAATTTAGATTGTAAACGTTTGACCTTGGTCAAGTATTCTTGCATTCTTGGGTCCCTAGCCTCCATGGTCCCCGTCACCTGGCCGACCACTAACTGAAAATTCGAGAGCATGTGAACTTCCTTTCTGCCCATCCTATGTACCATGTTCATGCTAACCAAGACTGCTTTGTACTCGGCCTCATTATTATTAGCCGAGAACGCCAACCTTAGGGATTTTTCGAAGACAATCCCTTCGGGGGATACCAGGACGAGTCCGATGCCAGACCCTCTCTGGTTAGCTGCCCCATCAACGGATACGTTCCAAGTCGAAGGTCTTTCGTTCATAATCTTGCCAACTGATTTCTCATCCATGCGTGATTCCTTCAGAGTTTCTTCCAAAAATGGTTCAGCAAACTCTGCCACCAAATCTGCAAGAACCTAACCCTTCACCGAGGTACATGGCATGTATTTGATGTCAAAGGCTCCCAAAATAGTTCCCCATTTAGCCACCCTTCCAGAGTAGTCGGCACTACGCAACACTGACTTGAGAGGCAGTTGGGTCAAAACTATAACGGTGTGGGACTGGAAATAATGAGGAAGCCTCCGCGTGGCATGAACTACGGCTAGAACTTCTTTCTCTAAAAGTAGGTAACGTACCTCGGTGCCATTCAGCGTCTTGCTGACATAGTAGACCGGTCTTTGCACCCCACCGTCGTCCCTTATGAGGACTAGGCTGACCGCATGGAAGACCACTGCCAGATTCGCAAATAGGACCTCATCTACTTCAGGTCGAGACATAATGGGTGGCCGGGAAAGATATTCCTTAAGTTGTTGGAAGGCTACAACGCACTCCTCAGACCATTGGAACCCCTTCCATTTATTCAACAGTTGGAAGAAAGGCTGGCATCGGTCAGCTGACCGCGAAATGAACCTGCTGAGAGCAGCGATCATTCCGGTTAATTTCTGAACTTCCTTTGGATTCCGAGGTGGCTGTAAGGTTTGAATGGCTCTGACCTATGCCAAATTCACCTCTATCCCCTATGAGTAACCATATAACCCAAGAACTTACCAAAACTCACCCCAAAAGAACACTTCGAGGCATTAAGACGCAACCTGTACTTTCTAAGTACCTGAAAAGTGTCGTCCAAATCTTTCACGTGCGCATATATCATCTTACTCTTTACTACCATGTCATCCATATATATCTCAATGGTTTTTCCCAACTGCAATTCAAACATTCTGGTCATCATCCTTTGGTAAGTAGCCCCAACATTCTTCAACCTGAACGACATCACTTTATAATGATAATTCCCTGTTGGAGTACTAAAGGCAGTTTTCTCCTGATCTTCTGTCGCTAGTGAAATTTGGTGATAACCCTGGAAGGCATCCAAAAAACTCATCAGAGGATGTCCGACGGTGGCGTCCACTAGCTGGTCGATGCGTGGCATCAGGAACGAGTCCTTTGGGCAGGCTTTGTTTAAATCTGTGAAGTCTACACATACTTGCCATTTTCCATTCTTCTTTTTGACCACTACCGTATGCGCCAACTACTCCGGATAAAAAACTTCCTTAATAGCCCCAGCTTTCTTGAGTTTGAGCACCTCCTCTTTAACGGCTTTGGAATGCTCCTTGGTGGAGCGCCGAGGGGGCTGCCTTCTAGGAGGAATAGCAGGATTGACGTTCAAATGATGAAAAATGAAGCTTGGGTCAACACCCGGAGCCTTATAGGGGTCCCAGGCAAAAATATCGACGTTGTTCTTTAGAAACTCCACTAATTCCATCTTCTCCTAGTGTGGTAAACATACCCGAACCTGGAAGAATCTTTCTGGATCATCCGATATCAAAAACTTCTCCAGGTCTTCGCATATGGCCTCCTCTGCTGTCACCACGTCAGGTGCATCCAGAGTCGTTAATTGCTATAAGTCTTTCATAGCCGAGGTCGAGGACTGCACTTCAGTCTGATGCAGCACTGCGGCCGATATGCATTGCCTGGCCATCAATTGGCTGTCGAGAATCTCTTCAATGCACTCCCCCGAAGGGAACTTAACCTTAACATGCAAGGTGGAGGAAACAGCCCCCAGAGTGTGCAGCCAGGGCCGGGCAAGGATGGCTGTATATGGGGAATATGCATTGACCACAATAAAATCCACCTCAACCGTCTCCGAGCCAGATTGCACGGGCAACCGAATCTGTCCCTTTGGTATAACGGCCTTCCCTTCAAAACTTATTAACGGTGAGTCGTAAAGGGTGAGGTCCTCCAATTTCAACTTCAACCCCTTGAACAAGTAAGGATACATGATATCCGCACTGCTGCCTTGATCAATCATTACCCTTTTTACATCATAATTCCCTATCCTCAAAGTGACCACTAGGGCGTCGTCATGGGATTGGATGGTTCCAGCCTTATCTTCCTCTGAAAATCCCAAGACAGGCACATTCAACTTCGATCTCTTCGGCTTGGAGCCCCCCTCCCCGTCTTGGGAGTGCAAAACTGCCATCACCTTGGTGGGACATGAGCCAGTCCTGCCAGGCGCAGCGAAGATAACATTAACCGTTCCCAAAGGAGGCCGAGATGAATTATTCCTCTGATTATTCGAGCCAGACTGACTGCCTTGTCCGCTATGTTGGTACAGGTGCTGCTTTAATTTTCCTTCGCTGACAAGCTGCTCCAAGTGGTTCTAGAGGGTCCGACAATTCTCGGCAGTATGACCCCCGTCTTGATGGTACTGACAAAAGAGATTCTGATTCCTCCTGGTAGGATCCCCTGCCACCTTACTGAGCCATCTGAAGTAGGGTTCCTTACGGACCTTCTCTAGTAGCTGGTGCACCGGTTCTCGGAATACAGTATTAACTGTCTGAGGTGCTGCCGAGCCCGACTGCATGGAGTAATCTCTCATCGGCTTGTTGTTGTGATATCTGTTTGACCTGAAATCCCTTCTCTCCTATGATATAACCTTCGCCTTACCTTTCCCCGACTGTTGGTCTTCCTCGACCCTTTTGTATTCATCAATACGGTCCATGAGGCGACGTACACTCCATACGGGTTTCTTGGTTAAGGACTTCCTCAAGTCATGATCGGTTGGAAGACCTACTTTAAAAGTATTGATCGCCACCTCATCAAAATCACCGTCTATCTCGTTAAACACCTCCCAATACCTGTCGGAATATGCTTTCAACGTCTCGCCCTCCTTCATAGCCATAGACAACAGCGAGTCTAACAGTCGAGGAACTCTGCTACATGTAATAAACCGTGACGAGAATGCTCTAGTCAGTTCCTCGAATGAACCTACAGACCTAGATTTCAGACCGTTGAACCACCTCATAGCAACAGGTCCTAAGCTAGAAGGGAAGACTTTGCACATCAGGGTCTCATTATGAGAATGCATTGCCATTCTCTGGTTAAAGTGGCTCACATGTTCCACCGGGTCAGTCCGGCCGTTATAAATGGTAAAGGTGGGCTGGGTGAACCTTCTAGGGAGTCTTCCATTCTCAATTCTACGTGAGAATGGTGATTTGGAGAGTTGGTGCAACGCCCGGCTCATAGCATCATTCCCCAAACCCCTAGAGGGGAGCTTCCTGTGCTTATAACCTGGTGGGTCATTCTCTTCACAAGAGGATGTTTTGCTGGGGGGCGACCATGACCTTGAACTGTAACTACTTCCCCGGGATCTCCCTGAAGAAGGACTAGATGAGGATGGCGAATGCCTCCGTCTGACGCGGCGTAGCTTCCTCTTAAGATGATTAATCTCCTTCTGCATGGCTTGGGCACCATCTTCATGGGTGGTACTGTCTCCTCCACCGTGAGTATGACTCGCTCTAGGATTCTCGGTGTGAACGCTTCCCTCTCGATCCCTCCGGCGCTCAAGACGTTCGAAAAGATCTTCAGGTTGCGATCCCTGAGATTCTGCATGGTGTGAGCCTAAGCCTGCCATGGTGTTCCAGTTTCTTCAACACTAGATTCCCCACAGACGGCGCCAATTGTAAGTGCACAATTGCACCTAGACCTAAAAACACACGTGGGCTCAGGCCCAATGAGCCTTAAACAATTAAATTTGTAGAGTGTGGGTTCACAATCTAGTTTAGTGATGTTCAAAACTTGATGAACAGGCTGAAATGTTACAGTATTTACAAATAAGGGACAAATAAGGCAAAATGAACTTCCTCGGATGTAAGCCGAGGACTATTTATGTATTATTTCTTTTTCTTTTCTTTTTCTTTCAAGAGTTACCGTCCTCAGTATTTGTCTAGCCTTCCCCCTTTTATACTTCTTCTTCTTCCCTCTTTATTCACGTGTAACGCAAATTACCCTATTAGACACCTGTTCCATCCACCACCTTCTAGAAATCTTCAAATGATTGCAAGAAGGCTGACTTCCACTATTCAGGGGTCATTTCCCCATTAATGCGGCCAGGGAGGTAGGTGCAAAGTCTTTAATGTGGAGATAACAGCCTTTTTCTAAGATATTTCTTTCACCCCGTGGTGTCTAGAGGGTATATAGATCCCCCTTTTAACCAACAGTTCATCCAGAACACTGCCTTGATCTTTTTGGCGAATCCCAGGGTCATCGCGGGTCTGTCCGAGGAGAGATTCATCCTCGGACGAATCCTCGGACTCTCGACTCATGGGCCGACTTAGGTCCTTTTAGTCCCCACAATACCTTTATTACATAATATGTAAGAAATAGATTTATTTGCACTCATTACATTACATAAAATTTATCACATCATATATAAAATTTTTATTATTATTTTTATTATCATAATGTAAAAATTAGATTAGGTCACGTTGAAAAAAAAAAAGAACGTTGAAGTTGAAGATCAGGTGACCTTGAAAAAAAAAGGACAAGAGATTTCAGGTCACGATGAAGAAAAAAAAAAGAAGAAGAACATTGAAGTTGAAGATCAGGTCACGTTGAAAAAAAAAAAATAACGTTGAAGTTGAAGATCAGGTGACCTTGAAAAAAAAAGGGATGAGATTTCAAGTCATGAAGAAGAAAAAAAAAAGAAAAAGAGGAGAACGTTGAAAAAAATAGGTAGGAAGAGGGTATTTTTGTAAAAGTGTTACCATAACACTTTTCTCTCCAGATTTTCCTTCCGATTTGGAAGGAAAAAAAAATGTGAGCTCGGAGAGAAACTTTCTCTCTCCATTTTTCTCTCCTTCATATTTTCCTTCCCCAAACGAACAGTGAAAAACAGTATTTTTCACCCTACTTTCCTTCTTCTATTTTTCATCCTCCCTATTTTCCACCTAAACGGACGCACCCTAAAGGTAAACTTAAATTTCATTATTTTATTTTCCAACTCCTCGCTTTCTCTCTTCAGTCTTCTGCCTCTTCTCTCTCTCTCTCTCTCTCTCTCTCTCTCTCTCTCTCTCTCTCTCTCTCTCTCTCTCTCTCTCTCTCTAGGTGGTTTCGATGGTATTGAACTTTGATTTCGGTGGCTGAGGCTTGAATTGGTGGCTGGGGCTTAGGATTAAATCGATGGTTTCGGTGGCTAGGGCTTGAATCGGTAATTGGGGCTTAAATTGATGGCTGAGGCTTAGATGGTTAATCAATGGTTTTGGTGGTGCTGGAAATTGGTTTCGATGGTTGGTCTTGGGTTTAAATCAGTGGCTTTGGTGGCTAGGACTTGAATTGGTGACTGGGGCTTGGATGGTTCTAATTGGTTTGTTGATTTTCAGGATTTTTAGTGTTGATTTTGGGGGATTTAGTGGTTCCAATTGGTTTTTAATTTTGGTGGTTCTAGTGGTTTCAGTTGTTGGGTTTTTGGAGAGAGAATGGAACAAGTTGTTAGGCTACTGGAGAGAGAAAGCGATGGAGTGTCAGAGAGAGAGAGAGTGAGAGAGTGAGAGAGAGAGAGAGATTGTTTGTAGATTTATATTATTCAATTGTGTAGTTTATATTATTTTAATGAGTTGTATGTTAAAATAAAAACTAGAATGTTATGTGAGTTGTGAAATTGTATTGTAAAATAGATTAGAATGTAAAATACCAAAATTTTTAAAAACCCAGATGTGAATGCTCTTATATATTATAAATGGATAAACCGTGAGATCATTGACAACTTAACAAATCTATATATCTATATATATATATATATATATATATATATATATATAGCCACAGCTTAGAGAAAATCTAATTAGATTTTAATTAGACTCTCAATTTTGCACCATGTGTCCCATTTAATTTTTAATTTTGTGTCAAGTAAATTATTAAGTATAAAAATTGAAGAGTCCAAATCCAATTGATTTTAAATTAGATTCAATTGGAGTCCAATTTTCCGTCTTGTGTCCATCTACATTTTTAATTTTTGTGGCAAATGAATTATTCGGTGCAAAAACCAAAAAGTCTAAAACCAATTAAATTCTAAATCATATATATATATTTATTTATTTATTTATAATGAGAAACTATTACATATTTTAGAATTGTATGGATTAAAAAAAGTGAAACATAATACCATGTATAATTTGAAGCTTTTCTAAAAATAAGTATAATTTGAATCGTATAATTGTGATTATTTTTAATTGTACTCATGCATATACATAAGGCTACACACTAATACAACAAATCATTAGCTGACAGACTTGTAGTTCAATTGACTTACTCTTCCTAATAGTTTAATGAAAACATTCAAATTCAAATTCACACTCACCTATTATTAAATTAAGAAAAAAAACACAATAATAATAATCCTAAGTATTAGCAATTTATTTATTCTATTAGAGACATAAGAGCATTCACATAAGCCTCAATGCATTTTTAGTCAAATTTGGTCTAAAATGCTACTTTGGATAATCTACCATTCACACACAACTACATCAATCTCAATACTTGTAGACACCTCATTTTGTACCCGTTATAACCTTTGGTCCCTGGCCCTAATGATGAGCTTGACATAAGTCAACCAAGGGTAATTAAAGAGTTCACAATAGTTTAGAGGTAATTATAACTCAAAAGTGCTCAAATCGCTTTGAAAATGATGTTAAAAAATGACCTTTGTTCGCTGCTTTGACAATACCTTTTGATTTACATTAAATATTTGGGTAAGGTTTGTTTCATTGGAAAGTAAACATCCTAGGCTTTAATTTGAACATAATTTTTGTATAATTTAGATTTAAATTGAGAGCGATATGACCATTTAAAGACGGACCATCAGTGCGATTAGGAATTAGGGTTTTGGGAAGCATGCATACATGCTCTCGAACCTGCGTACACAGGTTCATTTCTAGGTCACTTGAACTTGAGTTTTGGGCCCCTCAAGATTTATATGATTATTTATTTAATGTGGTTTAGTATATTTTTGGTTTATTTATGGTTCTTTGTTTAAGTTGATGCTTTCTTATATTTGCTTTATGTTATTTTAGCATTTAGGGCTTCTAACATGCTTCTTTATTTTCATGTGTTATATGTTTGTTTGATTAAATATGCAAAAATGTGAGTTTTATTGGTTCTATGTTAAGGATGTGAATGCATGCTTAAACATACGCCAGCATGCGTTCGTGCAAACGCACCTCAAACCCAAATTAGGTCAAAATTCTTGTTTTTTATTTAGTTAATTGTTTTTCACATGTTCTTTTTTTCATATGTTTGACTTTGAATTCTCTATTTTAGATTATTTAAATATGTTTAATTGTTTTCTATGTTTATTTTAGTATGCCATGTTTGGTTTATTTGATATTCTTTTTCCTTATGATTTTATTTGATTGTTAGTTTACCATATTAATAGTACATGTTTGATTATGGTTTTAATGTGTTTCCTTTTATGATATGATGCAATCTTTAACATGTTGTATGTGTTATTTCATTTAGCGCATGATGTATGTTTATAGTACGGATTAGGCTCTTTTACTAAAGTCTTTATTTAAATATAGCCTATCAACACATAATGGAGGTCGGCCCACAAACTGGGCAGTTTTGGATACCTAACCCCTTTCTAAGTCATACCCAAACTCCGAACCCACAATCTGGTATGTAGACCTAAACTAGGTGGCAACTCCCAAATCTCCATCTCCGATCCATTCGGTTGAGGTATACTTCCCATGAGGGGCATGAACCATGCGTGAGTTAGTGCAAGATGATGCGCTCACAATACTCTATCACTATTTTAATAATTTCTCACTCTTCCCCAATTTCAAGCCAAACACCCACCAATCATAACCGATTCACCACACTAGCCCAGCCATCTTCACCTTCACAAAATCAGTCATAGAGGACCCATCATTAAAGAAAGACAACCATGGTAGACCTATGGAAGACCCATCATTAAAGGAAGACAACCATAGTAGACCCATAGAAGAAATATGTGACATCAAACTCAACCATAACACCCATTAGACATCAAAATTAGCTATGGAATACCTATTTGACATCAAACCTAACTTTGGAATACCCATTTGACATCAAATTCGCCCATGCAGGTAAACCCAGCCATCACATTCACCAATAAACAACTACTGCCTTTGACAATCTACAAGTTTACAACCATCGATCTACAACCCATTATGTGACCAGCACCTCATCAATCTAAAAGCACCACCTTTGCCAATCTACAACCCATTCTATGACCACCACCTCTACCGAGAGAGAGAGAAGAGAGAGTCAGACGAAGAAATAAAGAGAGTGAGTCAGTAGTGAATAAAATAAAATTTTAGTATCATATATTGATGAACAGTAGCCTCAGCAATTGTATTGAGGGTACTGTTCATTGTTAGGATTTTGGAATAGTTTGTTAAGGCTAATGTTGGTTAGTTTTAAGAAAGTTTAGCCAAAATTTATTGATGCTAATGGGAATGCTCTAAAGGGGTATTTAGTTCGTCGTGATGTGCACCACGTCAATGTCATATTACTGTAGTGTGAACATTACGGTCTTTGGTTCATTTAATTGTTTCCAAGATTACAATAATCTAAAATTATAAAATATATCACATTACTCTAATCTCATTACCTTATTAAATGAAGGTAATCTTTCATTACTTATTGGTGGGGGATATAATCATTTATACAATTGACAAAATTGCACCTACTAATAAATTTTATTTTATTCATGAGAATGACTAAAATACCAAGAAACCTCTAGCAATTTCAAGGGTGTATTTCGGTCATTTTAGAGGTTTCGAGGTATTTTTGGTCATTTTGAGGGTATAAGTGAATTTTGGGTATTTTTGGTAATTTTAGAAGTTTCATGAGTATTTTGCTCATATTAGAAGTTTCTAGTGTATCTTTGAGGTTTTATAGGAAATTCGGTCATTTTGGGTCTTCCAAGAATATTTTGTGGTTCAAGAGTAATCTTGACATTTTTAGGTATTGAGGCTATTCTCAATCAATTTATTATAATAATAATTTTAATTTGTTTCTAAGAATTTTTATGAATTAAGTAAGAGAATGCTACATTCTTAGATTATGATAGAAATGTAAATAATGGACCAAACATCATAATCTTATATTGTTGTAATGTAATTACATGGATTAAAGATCACAATAATGTAACACTATAAGGTAAAGTAGTGTGGCGGGCTTTTTGCGATTTTGGGCTGGACTGTCTCCTGCTGTATTGAGCCCAAATGTTCTGGATAAGAGAGTAGGGACTTTGAGTCACATGCCCATGGCAGGCGAAGTTGCCGCAGAAAAATTATGACAGATGGGTACAACAAAATAATGATAAGCGGGATATATTACTGTTAGATGAACTAAGTAAACAATCTTTCATTAAAGCAAGAGAAAGAACACGTTATAAGTGTAATAATAAAGACAAGAGGAGAAACGATTGCAATAATTGGTAAAAGATCAAAGAAAAAGATGATTAGTTTGCCACATTCAGCTTTGTCATGGGTCTAAGGCTAAGGAAGGAACTATTTCCTCAATGTGGGTAACCTTACAGGAGGATCCTGCCTCAGAAATTACTCACTTTGAGGGAACGGACTTGAATGGCTTGCCGCCCAAACGAATTTTTTTTCTTTAGCAGAGAGTAGGCTTTAGGAGGGAGAGAAGGAAAGAAAACCTATTGGTGCATGCCTACCATTCTACTCTCTCTTGTTCTTTCCTCAACTCTCTGTTTCTTTTCCCATGTTTTTAATATTTCAATTTTTTTTCCTTTTGTTTTTCTTTCTTTCTTTTTTTTTGTTTTCTCATGTGACAATGATCACTCTAGTGGTGATTGCTACTGTTGCGATCCCCCTTTATTATGCACAGCAAAGACCCTTTATATACTGTCTACCGCGACTGTTTTTTACCATTTTACCTCTTAACAATCTTTGTCTGGTATGGATGTCCTTGCCGACCACCATTGGTTTGTGTGCTGCCCAACCACCACCACTTACCTGTGCTGGCTATGCCACTCCCTATTACCAAACAAAGAAGGCTATTTTGTTTATTTGCTTACCGTGGCATTTTAATCTGCCATGGTGTGGATGTTCTCTCTTCCTATCCCTTATGGCATGCACCTAGTGGTTCTAGCTCATCTTCCCTCTTTTGAGTGATATGTCATCCCAGCATGACATTTCTCCCAAAAGAGTTTGAGCGGGAACGCCAGAATAGGCTTCCCTTTCTCCCCACTGCCAAACCATACCCTTTCTTACCTCTGACCCATGACCCACCACTCCTGTATTGGCTGGGTACAGGCTGGTAATGCCTAGGTCTTGTGTGTGCTCCACTTCTTGTGTACATCCAAAACTTGTCCACTGCTCACGTGTTTGCCATGGTTTGGGGCTCGTCTGTGCACTCTGCCGCCCATCCTTGACCTCTTATGGCGTGAACTGTCTTTTGGTCTTTCAATCTTTATTGGCCTGCTTCTTTACAAGGGTTGGGCTTTGCTTGGGTTTTCTTCCTTTTAGTCCATTCCTTGTTCCACCCGTAGTCTTGTTGCCATTCCTGCCACACCACTCTGCTATTCTTGCCACGGTGTTATTTGACCCGTGTTCGCTGGTCCTTTTTGGGCCTACTACTCATCCTTCTTTCAATGACTTCATATGGTCATTCATTCTGTTTTTGGGCTTTTTTTCTCAGCCTGTTTGCTTGTGGGCTCTTTTGTCCCATTTCTTTCTCCTTGGGCATCCCTGGTCCATTTGCTTCCCTTGGGCGTCCTCGGCCCATTTGCTTCTCTTTGGCGTCCTCGGCCCATTTCCTAATTTTGTATTCCTATGAGCACTTTGCTAACTCTTTTGAGCTTTCTCAACCCAATTACTTTATCCTTCATCCTTGGGGCTCATGGGCTTTCCATCAACCCCTTTCTTTCTTACTTCATTACTTCGGGCCTGCTGCGGCCCATTCTTGCCTTTTCTTCTTTACATAATGCCCATGGGTTTACTACTTCCTCTTGTGGGCTCCTTTAGGCCCATTTGCTTTTCTCAAGACCCATTTATTTATTTTATGAGTCTATAATCCATTATTCCTGTCATTAATGGTTCTTTCCTATTAACCCACTATCTCTCTTCTTGCCCATGTTGCTGGGCTTCTACCTGCTGCTGAGCTTTCAAAAAAAATGAGCATCAACAAGTAGCATCAAGCAAACCATGTAATTAACTTTTGTGGCCTAGTCAATTTCTCCCATTCTTGCCTTTTCTTCTTTACATAATGCCCATGGGTTTACTACTTCCTCCTGTGGGCTCCTTTAGGCCCATTTGCTTTTCTCAAGACCCATTTATTTATTTTATGAGTCTATAATCCATTATTCCTGTCATTAATGGTTCTTTCCTATTAACCCACTATCTCTCTTCTTGCCCACGTTGCTGGGCTTCTACCTGCTGCTGAGCTTTCAAAAAAAATGAGCATCAACAAGTAGCATCAAGCAAACCATGGAATTAACTTTTGTGGCCTAGTCAATTTCTCCCATTTCTAAAAAACGTCTTTTAAAAAAAAAAAAGAACTAATCACTTTGAAATGGGCAAATTACAACTTACCCACCTGTGGTTTGGCTGAAATTTAAGTTACCTACCTGTGGTTTAAAATTTGGCACTTTACCCTCTTGAGATATGCTATGTTAGGGTTCTTCTTCACTTCTTTGTTATAAACTTGAAAAACATAAAAATAAAATAAAGAAAACAAGATCAAAATGAGGCGTTTGTAAAAATTTAAAACTTTGGCTCAAGAACTTCAATAGAACACGGAAGTCACTGAAATATGAACTTTGTACCATAAAATCAGCCACTTGGGCAACAACAAAAAGGAAAAAAGAAGTCACTAGTCTCTCTCTCTCCAATTCCCTCAAACTCTCTCTCTTTGCCCTCCATCTTCCACGATCCATGAGCTCCACCCAACACCAATTATCAAGATATAACCCAACTAGAGCTACAACCGCACCACCAAACCCACGGCTGGATTTCTCTCTCTATCTCACTCTCCAATCTAGCCTACCATGATTCAAACCCGATATTCATATATTATTTATAATGACTGACTTGGAGGTTGAATCATGGATTAAGGTTTGAGTTTTGAACAAAATCCAAAATCAATTCATAGAAAATCTCCCTTTGGTTTTTTCCAAAATGTAGATATGGATGTGTTGAATGTTTGATAGTGGGTTATTGATTGGTGATGGGTTTTCTGAATTAAGAATTTGGTTAGTGGAAGGTGTTGGATTAAGGTTGAACGTGGATGATTTTGTTGAGTGAAGTGGTTGTTGGTTGTAGAGGTCAAGGTTGCCTTATGGCAGCTAAAAGGTAATGGTTAATGCTCATAGTACTGAGATTTTTTTTTTTTTTTGGGTTTGTTGTTTTCCTTTGAAAACTGGAGTTCTTCAAAACTGGGATTGTTTTATTATTTTGCAGCAAGCTTAAGGAATAGAGGTTGAGAGTTGTGGCAATTATGGATTTAGTGTTATTGGTTCAAGTAATGTTTGTGACTTTGTGGTGCTCATTGCAATGGTCACTTGTGTTGCTATTGGTATTAAGCAATTAGGTTCGCATGAGGCCTTGCCCACTACTGATTATCACATTCAAATGACTATTTTGACAGACACCATGATTTGATCTGTTGTCTTCTTTTTAATTTTTCTTGATCTAGCTACCAGGTGGTTGTGTATACAAATGGTTCTTTTTTTTTCTTTTTCTTTTTTACCTCTAAATTGTATATAGCTCATAATTGTTAGAGTTATCTAAGTTCTACTAAAGTTCTTGAGCCAAAATTTTAGAAATTTTTACAAATGCTACTTTTTGATATTCTTTTCTTTGTTTTTTTTTAAAAAGTTTTTCATGTTTATAACGGAGAAGTGAGGAGTTGGGTTACAAAATTCTAAAAGAGCATACCTCAGGTGGGTAAAGTGCCAAATTTTAAACCACGGGTAGACAACTTAAATTTCAGCCAAACCACAAGTGGGTAAGTTGTAATTTTCCCTTTTGAAAGGTTTTGCCAATGGAATAAAGCCATATCAATACTAATTTATTCTTGAAATGGAACAAAACCAATAACTACAATTATTGACCTGAAGTTCCTTAAATGGCAATGACAACATTAAAGCTCTACTTAACTAGATATAGGCAAAAGTCAATCTCAACAAAAACCGTACCACTCAAGTACCATCATTCTTGGGTTCATCTAAGGAAGCAATTACCTTGTAATTGTTGATGCCCACTTTGGCGAGAAGACCCAATAACAAGAAGAAGCCCATCAATATATAGAAGGGAATAAGGGCCGAAAGAGCCCAAAGGAAGAAATTAGTAAATGGGGTTGACACAAAGGCCAATAAACTCCAAAAGTAAAGGATAAGGTAATTGGGCTGAGGAAATCCAAAAGATGTAGCAAAAACCCATTAGAATGTAAGAATGGAGTGGGCCAAGGATGTGCAAAGGAGTAAAGCGGGCCGAGGATGCCCAAGGGAATGAAATGGACCAAGAAAGCCCAAGATGGTATGAGAATTGACCCAGCTAAAATGTTGAGCAACGTGAATTGAGCAAGAGAAAAGCGCATGGCAGGACTGAAAGAGGCCCGACAAGTACAAATCAAGTGGTAACATGGCAGAAGCAACAAAATAGCGTGGCAGGAGCGCTAGCCGACCCACAAACCAGAAGTAAAGAGAGATGGGGGGTCGAGCTGAAAAAAGAAGGGCCCATATCCAAGCAGGATCCAACCCAAAGAGGAAATGAGGTGCAAAGGATGGAGGCCCACTAATTCATCCACGCCACAAGAGGTTAATAATGAGTAGCAGAATATGTAGCAAAGACTAGACAAACCCTAGGCAATGGCAAACGCATGAGCAGTAGGTAGGCCATGGACTCACATGAAAGTGGAGCATGCACAACGCTCAGGCACCATTCACTTGTACTCAGCCAATACAGGGACGGTGGGCCATGGGTCAGAGGTAAGAGAGGGTATGGTCTGACGATGAAGAGAAGGGGGAAGTCTATTCTGGGATTCCCGCTTAAGCTCTTTTGGGAAAAATGTCCTACTAGGATGACATACCACCCAAAAAAAGGAAAGATGAGCTGGAATCTCTAGGTGCATGGCATATACGTTAGTAAGAGAGAATGTCCAACCTTTATCCGGATGGGAATGCCACGGAGAGTAGAAAAACAAAACAAAACTCTTTTGTCTGGGAATGGAACGTGGCACGGCCATCACAAGATAGTGGTGATGGCTAGGAAGCTGACAGACCAGTGGGTGGCTTGGGAAGGATACCCATACTAGGCCAAAAGTAATTGAGGGGTAAAACAATAAAACTCATCACGGCAGGCAGTAGAAAAAGGCCTTAGTTGTGCACAGTGAACAACAGAGTAGGAGGAAGTGAGTAAAAAACCAAGAAGCGTAGGAAGAACAACGAAAGAAAGACAAAGAACAAGTGAGAAAAAATAGTAAGAAAGAAAATAGAGAAAAACAAAGGGGATATGGAGAAAAGTGAGGAAACGAGAGTGTGATAGGGGCATGTACCAATAGGCTACTATCTTCTCTCCCTTTCAATAGCCTACTCTCTAGCAAGATTAAAAGGTTTCGAGGATAAACAATTTAGGTCCATTCTTTCAAAGTAGGCAATTTCCATGGCAGGATTCCCCTATGAGATTGCCCATATTGAAGAGTAGTTCCATTTGGGATTTAAATCCCCTAAGGAAACAAGCACGACAGATTAACCTCTCCTTTTCTTTTAATTGATCAAGCACTAACATTGCTCTTTCTTCTTTTATTACTACCGTACTCATATCATTATGCCTTTCCTTACTGAGAAAATGGTTTAATCATTTTTAGCAGCAAATATATTCTTCTTGTTTTATTATATTATACCCTCCTGCTATAACCTTTTTGTGAAAGCATCTTTTGTCGTGGGCATGTGACCAAGATCACAGCAAAAAGGGGCTCTAGCTTGCGCACAAGCTGGCTTAAAGTGAGTTTCAATCAAGACAGTCCCGACTCTCCTACCCCAGCATTATTGGGCTACAACGCAACAAGAAGCAGTCCAACCCAGAAGTACAGAAAAGCCCACCATAGTAATTATTCTCATGGTTTCCTTTTTTCTTTTCTTTTTTGGAAAAATACCATTTTGATAGTAGTCAATTTGTAAGGATCAAATTGGCTACTGATGATATACAGAAAATCAATAAGTTGAATGCTTCGAGCTTCAATGGGCTAGTAATTACTTGGAAGACCTGAAAGAAAGAAGCACAAGATCAAAGGTGACCAGGGTGAACTGGCCAAGAACCCTCCGATGCTTAAGTTAGTTTTTCTCTCTAGAACTCAAGAATTCCAACTTTAGGGGTGGTGGAAACTTACCTTCATTTGATATAGATGAGTCTTTTTATAGCGAGCTTTGGAGTGATTACTTGTTTAGTAACTTCCTCAACGTGGATAGAAGTTAGAAGGTTCAGACTTAATTTCTACAATTGCTACAGAAGTTAGTTAGTTCAGTCCTATTTTCTACAACTGTTATAGAAGTTAGAAGGTTTAGACTTATCTTCTACAATTGCTATTAGAAGTTAAGAACTTAGTAAGAAGTTAGAGCGATGAATAAGGATTTTGCTCATACTTCATAATAGTAGAACGTGGTCTGGATTATAAGCTTTTGGATATAAATTTATCCTGAAAATTTTCTAAGTGTTAGGAGGTCGTCAAGGTGTTTTGATATTGGACGACATTCTTACTCTTGGACGACCATCTTACCTTTGGATGACCTTCTTAGATTGGGACTACCCTTTTGGACTTGGACGACCCTCTGGACGAATTGGAGATGGTTCAATTTTTGGTCCACCATCATCAACTAGTAAAATGTAGAATATAGAAACCAAAATGATATCTTGACCCTTTTTTTTAATGACATCTTGCATCTTTATTCACTCAAAAAAAAAAAAAACCCCTCATTACACAAATCTTCAATTTTTTTAATGCTAAATACTTGCAAGTTGTAAATTGTAAATTGCTGTAATTAATTACTATCTTCCTAAATAGATACTAGAATAGTAAAAAAGGATGGGTCTTGTGGCCATAATTGTCAGAATCATACGATACGTGATAAGTATCGTACAATACAAATCGTATCATGTATAAAAAGTTTTGTGTCGTAAGGGCGTACCATAAGTGTTCATAAATTGTACGATACAATATGTGTATCATACAAATCATATCGTATGTATCGTACGATATATAAACAAATACTTTAAAATAAATTTTTTTTTTGGGGTTAAAATTTGTACTTTTTTTTAATCTAACAAGTTGTTAGACTTGTTTTTAACACAAAATTATTACATTACTTAATTTAGCATAAAAAATAACATGTCCATAAGTTTTTTTTTTTTTCTCTTTCTCCTACAAAATTTGGACTATGCACTTACACTTCACTTTCATATATACAAATTTCAATTCTATATTATGAATAAGGTATTAACTCTCAATATAATTTTTTTTTTGTCATTATTGTTATAAGTCTAAGAAATCAACTAAAAAGCCAAGAAGACTTTTTTTAAATGATTAAAATAAAAGAACATAGTAAATGTTGATAATGTTGATAATGATGAAGAAAATTTCAATAAAAGAAAAAGTTTGTAAAATGATAAACATGATAATAACACTTACTTAGATGAAGTTGATTAATCAATACGATGAATATGTTGAAAAAAATTATTATTTTGAGTAATTTGTAATATATTATTACTTTTGAGTTTAATAAATTTAAATGGGTATATTATAAACGCATGCTAGTTTGATTTATTTAGTTAATTTGTTATAAATTATTACATAAGTGATGAATAAATTAATCATTAGTTGAATATATTCAAAATTGATTAAGAATATACATTTTATTAAATGTTTATATTATGTATCTTACAATACACGATGTTATACGATACATGGTAAAAAAAAGGGAAAAAAAAATCTTACTATGCTATTAATTTGTCAACTATGCTTTTGGCACGCAACAAAAAGTTGTGGTCCAGCTCGCAATTCCTTGTCCACAGTTTCTTTTAATACTCCTATACTCTATACTCTATACTCTATACTCTATCGACAGTTGATAAGAATTGGGGGAAAGACTTGGGCGCAAAGGGTGTTAGTTACTTTACTTGTCTTGTTATTGTACAGAACAGATACATACCGATAGATTTTATTTATTTATATATATGATTTGGGGAAGAGAGAGAGAGCGATTGGCTTTTCAATTTGAACTTTGGTTTGTTTTTTGTCAGCTCTTTTCTTTCTGGGTGTTTTGGGATGGCCTCTTGTCTAGGAGTAGGAGTAGGGACCCCGCATCCGCATCTCCACCTTCTTGAGCCTATTGTTAAAAACCCAAAAACAACAACAAGTACCTGTACTAACCTCAGCTTCTCCAACAACCGTCGTCGCACTTTTCAACTGCTCGTTAATCGTTGCAGAAGACCAACCAGAATCTATTACAACTCTGATGATAAACAACAACCACTACCACCACCACCACCAACTCCACCACCACCACCACCACCACCACAACAACCAACTGGAATTCAACTTTACTCAGATATTGAGAGGTGGGTTATACCTTTTTTTCTCTTTCTGTTTTGCTATACGCAGTTCGAAACTATAAGCTTATTAGCTTTTCTTTTCTTTTCTTTTCTTTTGTGTATATTTGCAGATTACTTACGGAGACTGTAAGGCAATCACAAGCTGGTTGGAGCGGTTTTGGAGATTGGAGTGAAGTCGAGGTATGTTTGTGTGTGTGTGTTTTGTCTCTTTTTTAATTTTTTTTGCCCAAGGTTTATAAGGATTCTAATTCGATTCATGTGTCGCGAAGGGTCAACGGGCTTACTTTTCATGTTAGCATTAGTGAATAGTGATGCTTTGCTGAATTTTTTTTTTCCTCTGCAGACATTATTATTAGGTACTCCCACTCCCAGTGTCATGATACTCTACATCAATAATGCGAGCCACCCAATACAAGAATTAACTTTTTTCGTGATTACAGTTTTGAGCTTATGTCATATCAGTTGTCTAATTATGCATCTATTTCTTAGAGGCAGATCCAAATCCATGCATCACTATTGTTGCACCATCAAATGGAAAGGAATTTATGCAGGAACGTTTGGTCTGAGTCATATCCATATTTCATTGTGCTAAAGGATTTGGAAAATTTCCCATTAATACTATGCAATTCAAAAACAGATTATAACAAGATCCATTATTTCTATTCAAATTTTGTGCAATGTTTGCTTCAGCACGGGAACCATGCCATAATAGCTCTCTCTCTCTCAAAGGAGTTATCGCTCTATGATCAGTTGCGACCATGGCTTAATTGAGTTGGGTTGAGTTTAAAGAATTAATACATATTAAATATCATAGATTGAAAGGCTTTTTATATATCTTGTAGTAGTACAAACCCTACACCCAATTGTGTAGCATTTGTTTGATACCAGCTCAAATTGGCAGTCACATTTTTTTTTCTCTTTATATCTTTTTTTTTTGGAAAGATATTTTCTTTAGCATTGTTAAAGATTTGTCATTATATTATCTCAGGGAGCATGGGTTCTGAAACCAAGAAACTCAACACCCAAGTCAGTTGTACATTTTGTTGGTGGTATATTTGTTGGAGCTGCTCCTCAGCTTACCTACCGTATGTTCCTTGAGCGGCTTTCAGAAAAGTGAGTCACTTTTTTCAGACACTATTAAAAGATAATCAAACACTTTGGTTGTTAGTTATGCATTTTGATAGATGTGTGGTTCTTCTACATGCAGATATCTTTTTCAATTTTTGTTTTGTTTTATACACATTTCATTCCATATTCTCTAAATTCCATATTTTGTGAGATAAATTTTAATATTGTGCTGAAATCTCTCTCTTGGGCTACTAAGGTCTACTCATATTCTACCTTCTCTCTCTCTCTCTCTCTCTCTCTCTCTCTCTCTCTCTCTCTCTTATATTAAAGTTGGATTTAGCCCTTGGATGTTCTGTTCTACAGATTGAATGCTTTTTTAATTCTCTAGGCTATCCTTTGTGAGTGGAATCTTGTAGAGTTTTGTTAATGAATTTAAAAAAAAAAAAAATCATAAAACCTTTTCTTTGTGATGTAGGGGTATATTGGTGATTGCAACTCCATATGCTAGTGGATTTGATCACTTCTATATTGCAGATGAGGTCCAGTTCAAATTTGATAGGTGTTGTCGGTTTCTGCAAGAAACAGTGAGTTTTGGTTGCTATTTGCAGAACTAGGCATTTTTTGAATCATTGAAAATAAATAAATATATAAAAATAAAAATTCTTAATAATGCAGATACAAGATCTTCCTACTTTTGGCATTGGACATTCTTTGGGATCTGTCATCCACCTTTTGATTGGTATTACAAAAATCTTCCAATTTGCCTCTATGGTTGTAAATGATTTAGTTTCAGAAATTCATTAGATTGGCAACTTAATTGTTGATCAGGATCTAGATATGCTGTTCAAAGAAGTGGAAATGTGTTAATGGCATTCAACAACAAGGTATTTTGACCTACTTATCAAAAGGAAAAAAAAGGGTATTTTGACCTATGAATTTTGAAGTGATGCATGATAAGTGAGATGATTAAAGGTAAACTTCTCTCTTTGGGGTTTGGACCCAACCAAAAGTTCACACCTCACAAGTGAGGTAATGCGATGAGAGAGAAAACTTAAAAGGGTCAGCATATCCACACAAAATATGAGTACTTTTAGAAGTGACAGGTTGACACAATCTTCTCATTGCCTTCCTTTACTAATTTTCTTACATGGTTGGACATGGTTAAGATTAGATCCTATCCTTTTCTCTTATGTTTTTCATCTTCAATTCTCTTCCTTTGGTAGCAAACAAGTTGAACTCTACATATTCTAGTCTGCCTTTGAAAACAGATATAAATCATTTGAAATTGACAAATCTTTCTGTTGATATCGCAGGAGGCAAGCTTAGCTGTCCCTTTGTTCTCACCTGTTCTGGTACCAATGGCCCAAAGCATGGGACCGCTACTATCACAAATTGCATCATCACCAACAATACGCCTTGGGGTTAGTATCCAGTCCCAACATCATTTGGTAATTCATCTTTAGTATTCTTCTCAAATCATGGTTCTTACAACTCGTATTTCAATTCTATTATCAGCATCTCTTCAAATACTTAAAATACCAAAACATATCCATTCTTAATGAATGTAAGGAGGAAAATTTAAACATTATTACATTATTTTCAAGCACCATCCATACTGTTCTTCTCTTTCCTCCTAGTATTCTTCAGCTTTGTACAACTGGTAGCCCAACTTTCAAAGCTGCCCAATGGCATCTTTGTTTTTCCCTCAGTCTTAACTCAAATCTTCAGGTCTTTATAAAGTTTCTTATGTTTTGAAAATCTTCCTTTTAACTTAAGTATAAGATTCTGATCAACCATTGTTTTGAGGTGGCAGCATAAACGGTAAATGTTTTTGTCCATCATCCTGATTGGATCTATCTAGTCTACTTAAACTTTACAATGTATGCTCCTCATGAATATTTTGGCTTTTGCCTTAGGTACTTGTGCGCACATCTCTGTCTTGAGCGCATTTTTATGCATGTATTTTCTCTTAACAATTGTCTTTTGGCACTCCTAATAGCTTGTGAAAAAGATGTATAGTGATTTGCAGAATCACCAAGACATATTTCATTGTTTGGCATTAATGATTCCTAGATAGATGACTGATCTCTTTTTTTCTTTTCTTTTTTATGAAATACTTGCAGGCAGAGATGACTTTGAAGCAATTAGAAAACCTTAGCCCTCCCATTATGAAGCAAGTTCTTCCTCTAGTTGAGCAACTCCCTCCTTTGTACATGGACTTAGTTAAGGGAAGAGAAGATTTCGTTCCAAAACCTGAAGAAACAAGAAGACTTGTATGTTAAACTTTAAACCATTAGTATGTTTCAGCTGAATTTTAGTTTATGTATTCGTAGATGTCATTTCTGTTTCCTTTAGGATTATATAATTTTTTTCACAATTGGTTTACATTAGTTATATTATCAAAGAGTACTTGATTGCCAATCATTATCCACCTGAAGCTCTTCTAGGTCTTCAAGAACCTGAATACTTTTTTATCCTTATTAGATGGGTGGTAAAAAAAATTGTGATGGTGTACGTGACAACTGTTAGTGCTCCAATGGGTAGCATGGTATATGGTATCAATTATGATTTACGTATGGTGCTTGTGTCAGGGACACATTTCCTTTGGGTGGGCTGATCTCTTGGGAAAACTTGTTATGACACATTGCTATTTGTGGCATTTCAACTTAGTTTGGTGCAAAGGTTCCTGAGACTTTCTGCACTGAGTATTCTTTTTAGAAACTTCTATCTAGGTTTGTCAATCCATATACTGATTTTCTGTATTTCTTCAGATAAAGTCATACTATGGGATTTCCAGGAATCTTCTCATAAAGTTCAAGGATGATTCAATTGATGAAACCTCGACACTAGCACAGGTGCTTAGTTCAGAGTCTGCCATTAGTTCAATGCTGGACATGTCCATACGCTTGTTGCCTGGTGATCATGGGCTTCCTTTGCAACAGGTACATTTTTTTTACCAAATATTTAGTTGCAGTTCCATGCATGACTAGCCATATGGCTAGTCACTTGTGGAACAATTAACTTGCATATCCAGGGGTTTAGTCCATCTCTCAGTGAAAGACGTAAGCAACTTAAATTATGTGTTGATTTTGCAGGCTCTCCCAGACGTCCCGCCAGCAATGGCAAATGCAGTTAACCGTGGAAGCGAACTTTTGGCAAATTTGACTGTTGGGACTCCATGGGAGACAGTAGCCAAAGAAGTAGGCAACACATTAGGTGTAGACTCGAGGATCCTTCGTGCAAACATATCAAAGGACGTTGACTTGCTTGTTGATGCCATCACAGCTTGGATGGCTTCCAATTCAGGTCCAAAACTTTTGAGGCCATGATGACTGAACAAAACCAAGCAAAACGCAAAGTGACAAATATTTTTATACGCGTCAAGTTCAGGGAAACTGAGACAATGTTAGAGAAACGATGTAGATGTATAGCAACCATCTTGCTCATTTTTCCCTGTTAATGATTCGGTGGCACAAGGAGTGCCCAACTTTGTCTTATGATAAATGTAAATATGTACTCCACAAATCTGAAGTCACTGTACATGGATGCTAAGTTGTGACGAAAATAATTGTGTGAATAAGGGACTAGAATGTTTACTGTCACTGCTGTTGTGTACTATCTGGGGACGTATTAATGCTATATTTGGAAGTTTGGAGGGAGAGGAGAGTAGCGAGGAATGGTTATCCCTCACCTTATTTGGATGGTTTTAAAATTAAGTAAGGGAGAGGGAAATAAGTAGGGGTTGTTTGGATTTGGGTGTTTTCATTCCTCATCACTGAGTTTGCATCGCCCATCACTCAAAACTAGTGGGTCTCATGGAGCAAACGCTTGTTGGAATTTGTTCTGAGTTTTTGTTTTCATCAATCAATTCTCATCAAATTGAGTGATGAGTTATAGAAACTGGAAACAAATTTGAGGTGTTTTGAGTTATGGAAACAAAGTAACGGTGGCATGATTGTAAATTTTGACACACTATGGACCCCACAGTCAGCGTGTTGTCCCATCACCCATGTAAAATCACCAACAACTTTATTTCCAAAGCCTCAAACCACATACACTTCTTCACTTCATTACCCATCCACTGTCTCTTCATCTCTTCAAGCTCCACGAATTGGAATCCATACCCACCACTCCCTCCCACTTCGGTCTAGCACTCCGGCGGCTTGAGAAGACGTCAATAGCTATAGCTAGCTGATCTGTAGCCTAAGTAAGAGAGAGCCACTTCCCTCGTCATTGCCGCTCTCCTTCATCCGACAGTGGGCAAGCTGAACGGCGATCAAGCAAGAGCACGGGTCAAGTACAACAGGCGGTGAACACGAACTATGGTCTCCCAATATACCCAATGTCCTTAATAAACTTCGAAATCAAAATGAACAAGAGTAGAACTCAGGAAACAAAAAAGTACTTAAACATGTAAGTGGGACCCACATAAAGGTGAGTATTTTGAGTTATGAGAATGATAAAACTAGTGCGAAACATGCCAAAGATGTAACTTGGGAATTTTTAAGTGATAAGGGATGAGTGATGGTTTTTGAGTGATGAGTGAGAGTGTTTCCACCATCCAAATAGCTCCTTAGCTTTTTCATAGTTTGTAATTTTGTTAATATGATAAGAGTAAATTTGATAATTCATTTGATCAAATATTTCTATGTTATACTCTCCTTCCAAATCTCTCTAATTTGGGAAAATTAAAAATGAGGGGTTAAAAATAATTAAAACCCGTTCAAATCTCTCCCTCTCTTAAAAAAATCCAAACATGGTAATTTAACTTATTCTCCCTCCCAATGCTTTACTCCCCTCTCCTCCTTTAAAATAAATATATAATGTTTGGAATATTGGACCAAAATAACTTATCAACAACAAAATTATTAAACCTACCCAAATCTATTGTGCATCAAACTCACCATTTTAGTATTCACAAATGAACAGTACCTCGATAACTCTATTAAATTACTAATCATTAACAAATTCTTAAGAAACAATTTTTTATTCTCTCTCTCTCTCTCAACAGATGAAGGTTGCCACGAACGATCTAGTTTGCCAGATCTGCCCTTCTGCAACTCGCATACCCGTGGTGCAGCCGTGCAGGACATTTTGCCTTGAAGGACCAAATCTGCTCTGTCATGAGCGGTGCTCAATGCTCAACACTCTTGGTCTGAAACCCAACCTCAAGTCTGTCGGGTTTTGATGGTGGATCGGTGAAACTACCTAGTTGTTGGGTTTGTTTTGGGTATTTATGATTTCTAGTGATGTGGGTGATTTGAGAGATTTGAAATTGGAGAAGGAATGGTGAAAAATAAATAATGTTTGTGGAGAGAGAAAATAATATTTAAATAGATTTATAGAATAATGATAGAGTATTGAGATTGACATTGTTGTACGTAAATAATAGATTAGCTAAACTTAATGAGAATTTTTTTGGACTAAAAATGCGTTGAGTCTTATGTGAATGTTAGAATTCAAGAAAATATTACCTTTTTTTTTTTTTTTTTTTCATTTCCAGTTTTTATGCATTATTCTTTCAGGCGTCTAAAAATTAGGACTCCGAATAGATCCATGTGGTAGTCAGTAGTCACCAAATGTTCGGTTTACTAATAAGTAGTGGCATCATTCTCCCTAAACAAAAATGTGAAATAAACATTCTAAATTTCTGGAAAATGTCTTATTTATAAGCAATTTAAAAACTCACTTAACCAAACAAAATATCTTAAAGGCTTGGTTCTCTCCACGATCCAAACTGGATAATCTGTGAATTCTAGATGACCACTTCACATCTATTAAATATATGTACATCAACCAGCAGGGCTGACAGAAAGTACTATCACGTTCTCAACAAATGAAATAACATAATTGAAATGTCAACCTCCTTGCCATCTGTAACATCTATTCTTTGTGATAGAGATACAAGCCAAGGCCAAACCGGGCACACGCTCTGCAGAATGCTATTTCCTCTGCTTCAGCAACTGGATCCACAATGTGACCATCACCAGGCGATATTGTCCCAGTTGATTCACGGTAAGCCTGTATGCCAGACAAAATATTCATAATTAATAATTCATAATAGAGTGACTAAATTTTACACTAGTCATTAACTTACTGCTACCCTCCTCATTAGAAAAATAATGAAACACATGACTTTAGTTAATGCAAGCATTAGGCAATGACATAATGCACAACTTAAGAAACCAGCGCACTGAGTTTTTTTCTTTGACACTATCTTGCCAATGTCACTAGTATAATTCTGAAACAATGAACCCACAGAGATGCATCATTAGATTATTGACCTTTTTCCAGTCAAGATTACTACCTAGAACTAAGAGTTCTCAGGCAAGGTTCATCACATATGTATATTATGTCTCAGTGATACTAAAAGTGACTCTAGAAATGGTGTTTGCCATCAATATTCATCCAACAGCACCAAATATTCAGCTCAAAGCAAACAGTAGGTATTTCATCATGAGATATGACTTCAATCCAATGGAAATATGTCTATGAAGAACATCCATTGCTAACATTAAAAAGAATTCATCATTCCCTGTTTTAATTTAAATACTTATCTGCAGGAACGCATATAATTCAGACACCCCATATAAAAACCGTAACCCAGCTCTGCTCCTTAATTGTCATTTAATATGAATGAAGGCTTCGAAGTAAACCTACTTAAATCCCAATAAATATCCTGCCTTACCCCTAAAATAGAGACCTACAGCTCCAAAACGAACTGGGGAATCTAATCTTTTTTTGAAAGATAATTACAATATACTGCTTACCCCGCAGCTCGAACCCTTTCTCCCCAATCCGCTAAGCACTCTGTGCATAGGGAGGTGTCAATTTAGCTACAAGGCCTTTGGCGGAGAATCTAATCTATATATATATATATAAAAGCAGAGAACTCATTTGAAAGTGCATGAGCTCTTACCATGTGGCGCTCTAATATTGCATTTAACCTCTTCTCATTAAGTTGTTAATACTGTTACCCAAAAAATCATGTTAACTTCTTTTTAATATTATCTAAAATATGGGCTGTTGTTAAAAATTAAACCAAACCTTATGAAAAACCCAAGCCCACTTATTCTCTTCTATATTATGACCTAAGCATGATCCTTTCCCATGTGTAGATGAAAGCCCAGACCCTAACCAATTTACAAACTCTCTTTCTCCTCCCTCATGTGTAGATGAAACTTGCAAACTAAGACCCTAACTCATTTAAAAGCGCTCTTTCTCCGTATTAGCTTCCCTTCATACTACACACACTCTTCAACTTCTTTACAAACAATGGTTTGTAGTTCAGATTCAATAATCCTATCTAACCAAATCGACGTTCATACTCATTTTTCAAGTCTTAATTCAGCCCGTCTATGTAAAGCAAAGTAACATAGCTCTTCTTCCATTGTTTTTCCATGGAAATGTATTTGGAAGGATAAGGCACCCCGGCGTGCTTCTTTCTTTGTTTGGCCACATGGGATAGGATCCTCATGGGCAATAACTTGCTGCTTAGAGGCTTTGATTTTGTTGACTAGTGCATTATGTGTCGTTGCTGTGGTGAGAGAGTGGATCATTTGTTGTTACATTGTGGAAAGGCTTATCGGCAATGGTGCTTTGTCTTTCAGATTTTTGGGATTTCATGGGTTCCCTCATGTACGGTGTCAGATTTTCTATTTAGTTGGTGGAATTGGTTGAAGAAGCATTCATCTTACATTTGGAACTTAGTTCCGTTGTATTTGATGTGGTGTATTTGGAAGGAACGCAATCGGCGAACGTTTGAGGATTTGGATAGATCCGAGGACCAAATGTTGGCTCTCTTTTCTGGTTCCCTATTTGATTGGGCTAGGCTTGGAGACTCGCATCTATTGACTCTCTTCCTCTATTCCTTAGCTCTCTTTCTTTGTAATTAATGTCTTTTTATGTTTTTTGCTTTTCCATCTTTTTTGTACTTTTGATATGCTGGTGCTAATTTGCATCTAACATTTTTTTTGAATATACTTTTTTCTTACCTATCAAAAAAAACACAATCCCACCACTCTATTTTCTCTTCCTCTTCCAAAACTTCTCTCTCTCTCTCTCTCTCTCATATTTTGAGAGCTATATTAGGATTCCCCAAATTGAAGATAATATTCAATGATTCAATCTTACCAATAGGCTACACATTGAAAGGATTGTCTACTAAGATAACGAGTGCTTCTCTTGCTATGTTATAGAAGTAATTTTTAGGTACTTCTAGAGCACGGTGAATAGTGCTCCCTTATCTCGCATTTATGGTAGAGTCCACTCATTAAATTCATGGTGCGGTCCATCATAAATGTAAGAGAAGGGAGCACCATTTTGCTATGCTCTAGGAGTACCTAAGAATTTTCCGTGTTAACAGAAAATGTCAAATGCTATGTGACATGGCACGGTCACCAATAGTTATATTGCATTCAACTATATTCATATTAAATTTTGAGTCGTCTGTGATGCTATGGTAGTAGGTATGAAAACCAATTTGTTAACAACTTTTGATATGCTCCTACAACTGATTAAGAAATTCACTAAAATTTGGATCAAACTGCTTGTGTACCTTCAAATTGCAGGTTTTTATTTATCTTTACACAAATGCATGAAAGTGGTAGGTCCATCATAAGCATAAAGATGATCATAAGTTCAGATCATATTGACAAACAATTGAGATACTGCGGTAATAGATTCTAATAGCATTTGTCCTTTTAGTAGATTCTAATAGCATTTGTCCTTTCTGAAAATCTAAACAATTTATAGGATTCTAGCCACAAATATTTGGCATAAAATCTATGATGCAAAAATAATTTTGGTATCCCAAAATAGAAACTAGAGAGGACTACAAAAACTTTTAGTTAGATACACCAATTTTTTTTTTAAGTCTTCCTGTAATATTTATTGTTTCACTTTGAGACCAATATAATTTAGTTATACTTTCTATGCAAAGCTCAAGACCAACATACTTTTAGGCAAAGTTTTCCCATGCGTCGCACAGGTTTCCGACTAGTTTTTAATAAAAGTAAACAAAGGAGAAGATAATAAATAAATAAAACCCCTTGAAACATGGACAAGGAGTTTAAAGAGAAACTTTTAAATAAACTGAATTGGCATGATAAATGGTAGTCAAGGGTTATGTCTACGGATGAAAAAGAATATAGAAAATGAGCAGAGTGATAGCTTCAGAAAATATTCTATTCTTGGTCTTTAATCAAGACTAAATAGGGTTATGATGGTCATTAAGCTAGTTTCAATGGTCTTCTAATAAGAATGTTTAGATGGATAAGTGAAAATACAAGGAAATATAAAATTAGAAATGAAAAAATTCACTTAAAGATAGGGGTGGCTCCTATTGATGAAAAGATGAGAAGATTTGGGTGAATAGCTTGAGACAGTTCGGCTATATTTGAAGGAAAGCGACTGATGGACCAGTGGAAAAGAACGAGTTGTTTCAAGGTAGGGGAAAACAAAAAACTAATATCAATAGAAGTAATAAAAAAAATGACACATCTATTAAGGACCATTAAGGAAGTAGCAAAGAGTATGACTTCAGATAGAATAGAATGGCTACTACAAATATGATAGAATTGCATAAAAGATTTCATATGCAGATCCTGACTAAAATGTTGAGAATCCATACCCAACCCCAAAAATTCCAATCCAATGGGCTTCCAACAGACAAATAAATTTGAAAAAAAGAATTAAAGAGAATCCTAAAATTTTGGAAAAATCATAAACTAATAATCTGGTTCTTGAAACTTAGGGTGAGTTTGATTTTGGTCCCTTAAAAGGTTCGATTTTAGTCTCTCAAATTTTAAAAGGTCAGTCAATTTTCCATTCTTTATTTATTTAATGGGTAACAACATGTCGATGCAGCGTTTTTTTAATTGAGGTGGCATTCTTTAGATTACATGGCACTATTAACCATTGTTTCTCTCTTCTTCCTCCACCCCGCCCCCCCCCCCCCCCCCTCTCTTTGTTACTTTCATCTCCAGACACCACAATGGACTTTCCCACACTTTCCCGTCCATATTAAACCCCCAAGCCCCAACTTTCCTCCCTCCAAACTCTTCCTCTCCCCTCTTAATTTTCACACCACAAAACATGGCCTTAGTTTCCTGGTTTGTAAAGTAGGAACACTAACATCAAAGACCAACTGCAAAAGCAAGAAATTCGAATGCTAAAATAGGTGGAAGATTGGCAAAAGAATCAAAGAAATGGAAATTTATACAAAAGAGTTATAGACCATAGTTAGAAAATAATTGGTGCTAATTATCAGTATCAAGCAGGCGATGCCCAACCAAGAAAAGGGTAATAAGGAAGAAAAACCATTACTCCAGGGGATCAAAAAGTCCTACACAAGCACAGCCACAAGTCCTAGATAGATTTCCCCAAATTGGTATTAGAGTGAAAATCCTAAGATAATAATCTTGCTGAAATTTATTATTCTAGTCCAGAATGGTGACTATCATGGAACTATTTTTGATGTTCAAAGCCTTTTTCTCAAGATTTTAAAGGAAAAAATAGAACTTTTGCAAAAAGTGAATGAAAGGGTGTATTCAGTGGAAGCAAAGCCAGAAGAATTGTCATCTATACAAGAAACTTTAGATAAATTATCAGCTGCAATTTTAGAAAAAGAAAATCTTTCTAGAACAAAGACTGATCAAGAATATAGATATTCTAATCTAGACCTAAGTTTATCCATCACGTCCATGTTGGCAAATATTGCATTCATTACCCTTTTAGGACCTCACGGATTTAGCACTAATAATTCATTGGCACAGCAGCCTCAATCGGGTATGGGTTCATTGCATCAAGGTGTCACATTGAAGATAGAAGCTCAGCCTTACAATTCACCATTAATTCAATTTCAAGGACAACCAAAGGAATGCACAAGGGCAATGGAGGCCTCAAAGAAACAAGATGAGCATAAAGCTAATCATGGAAAAGTCAAGACCAACGAAGACAGCAATGTTACAACAATTAGTCAATTCAAGGAGGGGTGGTTGGTGTTCTAGCTCAATCTCTAGTCCCTATGGGGTCAGTTTGTGGAATATATTAGACGGGGGTGACCCTCTTTGTCTACGTTTATCTTGTATGAAATTGGAGACGAATCAAAGGTGCAGTTCTGGCTAGACTGGTGGTGTGGAACGACTATTCTTGCTGAATGCTATCCCAAATCATTTAGGATTTGTCGAAACAAAGAGGCAATTGTGGCTGATCTAATGAAGTACACCAATGGAGTCCTTCATTGGGATATACATTTCTTTAGGGACGTGCATGATTGGGAATTAGAAGCTTTTTGGAGTTTCATGGATGCCATTTATGGCACTCTTGTAAGGAGGATTGGGGAGTATAAGAGGTGCTAGCAACCTAATAAGAGTAAGGGGATTATGGTTAGTGCATATTACCATCTTCTTGCTGGTCATAGTGATCAATTTTTCCCTTGGAAGCGCATTTGGAAGGAGAAGATTCCTTCTAGAGTGGCTTTCTTTGCATGGACTGCTGCCTTGGGAAAAAGTCTGACAATTGACAGTTTAAGGAAAAGAAAGGTATGCATTTTGGATTGGTGCGGTATGTGCAAGTGTAATAATGAAATTGTTGACCATCTCTTCCTTCATTGTCTGATTGCTATGGGTCTGTGGGCTATGGTTTTTGGTTTATTTGGAGTATGTTAGGTTATGCCAAAGTCTGTTGTTGAGCTTCTTGCTTGCTGGCAAGGTCAATTTGGTCGTCATCGTAACGGATATATATGGATCGTTGCTCATTGTTTGATGTGGTGTCATTGGGGTGATCAATGATTTTAATGGTGATAAGGCACCTCGCCCGGATGGCTTTTCCATGGCATTCTTCCAGTCTTGCTGGGGTGTTTTGAAAACAGAAATTATGGTTGTATTTCACAATTTTCATACTCAGGCGGTGTTTGAGAAGAGTCTTAATGCTTCGTTCCTTACCCTTATTCCCAAGAAAGTGGATATGGTGGAGGTCAAGGACTTTCGGCCTATTAGCTTAGTTGGTGGGATCTATAAGATTATTTCTAAGGTGTTGGCTAATCGGCTCCGTAGGGTGGCGCATGGGCTTATTTCAGATTCACAAAATGCTTTTGTGAAGGGTAGACAGATTTTGGATTCTGTATTTATTGCTTCTAAATGTATTGATAGTAGATTGAAGTCAGGAGTTCCAGGTGTGTTGTGTAAATTGGATGTGGAGAAGGCGTACAATCATGTGAGTTGGGATTTTTTAATGTATATGCTTCAGCGTTGTGGTTTCTCAGAGAAATGGAGAAAATGGATAAGGTATTGTATTTCAACCGTAAAGTTTTCCATTCTGATCAATGGTAGCCCATCTGATTTCTTTGGAAGTTCTAGGGGGCTTCGGTAAGGGGATCCATTATCTCCTTTGTTGTTTGATATTGTGATGGAGGCCTTAAGTCGTATGTTGGATGTGGCTGCCTCCGCTGGGCATTTCTCAGGCTTTTTTGTGGGTAGTACGGCTAGTCCATCAGTAATGGTGTCTAACCTTTTATTTGCAGATGACATGCTCAGATTGCTAATTTGAGGGCGATTCTTGCTAGATTTGAGGAGGTATCAAGGCTTCGTATTAATTTGGAGAAATCTGAGTTGGTACCTGTTGGTGGGGTGCACAATTTGGAGGCTTTGGTTGATCTGTTGGGGTGTGGGCAGTCTTCTCTGCCATTGAAATATTTGGGCCTTCCATTAGGTGCAAAGTTTAAGGATTTATCTGTTTGGAATCCTATCCTAGAGAGAATGGAGAGGAGGTTAGCAGGTTGGAAGAGATTGTATTTGTCTAAAGGGGGTAAGGTGACACTCATTAAAAGCTCACTCTCGTCTTTACCTGCATACTTTCTTTCCCTTCTTCCTTTACCGGGTAAGGTGGCAAAGCGTATGGAAAAATTACAGAGAGATTTTCTATGGAATGGGATTGGTGGTGAATCTAAAATTCATTTAGTTAATTGGGCCAATGTCTGTAAGCCTTTGCAAGTAGGGGGGTTGGGTATAAGATGGTTGGAAAGCTTTAATTCTGCTTTGCTAGGAAAATGGTTATGGAGGTATGGGATGGAGACTGATGCTTTATGGAGGAGGGTTATAGAGGCAAAATATGGGAATATTTGGGGTGGTTGGTGTACAAAAAAGGTGACAAGTCCTTATGGAGTCAGCCTATGGAGATACATTAGAAGTGGCTGGATGAACTTCTCTAAACTCCTTGTATATGATGTGGGGGCTGGTACTAGAGTGAAATTTTGGAAGCATGTGGGATTGTACTTTCCAAGAGGCCTTTCCGGAGCTTTATAGTCTTAGTAGGTCTAAGGATTCCTCAGTGGTTGAAGCTATAGGTTGGTCTGCTGGGAGGTTTCACTGGAATGAGCAATTTCGTCGTCCGCCACAGAATTAGGAAGAAGAAGCCTTTCATCAGTTTATGGGGTTGGTCTATTCTTCGACAGTGCGGGGGTTTGGCCCAAATAAGGTTTGTTGGAAGCCTGCAAGAAATAGAGGTTTTGAGGTTGGAGGATATTATAGCACCTTCTATCCTCCTAATCTTGTTTCCTTCCCATGGAGAATGATATGGCACTTGAAGGTTCCTCCAAGGGTGGCTTTCTTTTTTTGGTCTGCTTCCTTAGGTAAGATCTTAACAACAGACAACCTTCGTAAAAGACATGTGATAGTGCTTGACTGGTGCTATATGTGTAAGAGTTGTGGGGAGTCGGTGGATCATCATCTACTTCATTGCTCCATAGCTTGGGAGTAGTGGTCTTTGGTTTTCTGCTTGTTTGGTATTAAATGGGTTATGCCTCATACTGTTCTTGAGTTGTTTGAGACTTGGCAAGGAAAGTTTGCGCGACATCGTCACATTGATGTTTGGAAATTAGTGCCTCATTATTTGATTTGGTGCATTTGGCGTGAAAAGAATGCTAGAAGCTTTGAGGGTTGTGAACGTTCTTTGTTAGAGATTAAGTCTTTTTTCTTGCACACTCTCTTTGAATGGACTGTGATCTTTTCTCATTTTTCTTGTTCTTCCCTTCCTATTTTTCTTGACCGTTGTACGTTTGTTTCCTAATTTGTGCCCCAATAATACATCCCCAATGTACTCGGTTTGGCACTTTTTTTTTATTAATAATATTTTTACGTTACTTATAAATAAAAAAAAGAACCTTATTGGATTGATTATTAGTGTGGAGAAACCAACCCTTTTCTTCTATTTTGGATTTACTTGATTTATGTAATGTTTGTATTTGATCTATACACCCCTATATACTCCCCGTGTAAATGGGTGTCCTTTTTTTGAATCAATAAATCTTTATTACTTATCAAAAAAAAAATCAAGAAGGATATTCTATTGAAAAAGTATGTTGAGAATAAGATTCTTTATCCGTAATTCTTCTAAAGGTGATTGAAGAGTTGGTACAGGTTTCAAGTTCAAGAGTTCTTACAATTCAACACATTAAAACTTGAGTCCAAGCTTTTTTTTTCTTTATTATTTTTTTTTTACCGGGGGTTGAATGATGCAATTACAAAAAATTAATTTGTTGCTACTTCAGAATTCTATTCATTCACGACTTATTTTATTAGGTTGGTGATGTAGGACAACCTAGGCATCCCACCTAGATTAATCCCACTATAGACCTTAGGCTTCACCGCCTAAGGTTGTTTGGATTCACCACCAAACAAAGTGCAAACTTTGCATGAATAATCACTGAATAATCATCTAAATAGTTTGATTACAAAATAAATCATCTGGAGCATTATATAGAGCTTCTAGGAATCTCAAGAGATATGAATAAACATCCTAAAACAAATCCTAATCGAACTCAAATACTAATCCAAATACTAAAACTAATCCTCATCTGAGGATATGAAATTCCATCCCTATCACAATTCAAACTAAATAAATAAAAACATTAAAATCTAAAATTATCCAATGAAAATCCAAAATAAAATATTAAGATAGTTTCTGGTTATGCTCCTGCATCAGTTAATGTGTGAAAAACAAAAGTCATATGGTTCTAAAGATCTAGTTATATGTGTTTTAGGTTAAAAACAATTCGCAATTTGGGTTTTTATTGTCAATTTATGGTTACTTCAGTGTTTAGGGCCAAAACAATAATTTCTACACCTCTTGCAAATTAAGGGTATTTTGATAATTTAGTTGTGTCTAGAATTTTCTAGGAGATCCTAACTATCTTAGGTTTATTTTCTTTGACTCAAAGTTATTATTTTGTTTACCTTATAGGTTTTTCATTTAGTAGTCTAATTAGGATTTGGTTTATTAGTTTTATTAGAAAAAAGTTAAGATTTAGTCTTCATAAGTGTGTCATTATACTCAAATAAGAGGCAAATGAGTAATAAAGATTTTTTTTTTTTATAAGTAACAAGTTTATTGATATCAAAAAGGAGAACACCCTCATTAGCAATAAGTATTATTGTGTTTTGAGTATTGATACACATTGGCTTTTGTGTATTCTTTTCCCCCCTTTCTCTTATCTGTTTTCTTCTTCTTCTTTTTCGTTGTGCAGCGTCTAAACACCATAAATTTCTCTCTTTTCCATCTTCCTTACAGCCCTAAATCAAACCCTTACTCTTAACTATTGCAAACCCTAAAACCTCACGTGGTTTCTCTACCAAATAGTATTAAATAACTCATTTAATCAACCTTTAATTCCTACACAGCTGCTACTATCTTCTCTTTGCAATTATCTTGTTTTGTTGCTGGAACTTCTTCTTAAATCCTTTGTAAACGCCAATTTGCTTGAAAGGTGAAATCTTTTGGCTAGTTGATATTAGATCTATACAAAATCAAATTTCTCCTTTCCTCATCAGATCTATACCATTTGATCCCTTAATTAGCCAAATAAAATGCAGTACAATGAATCCTTGGGAGGTTTACCATGATCCCAGTGATTCTTTTAGACCATCTATATTCCTATCTCAAATAGCTACAAGACCACCCAAAACTCTCTAACAAAGCATGGAAATATCTTTCCATTTGCACACACTAAAGACTCTTGATTTGGCTCATCTAGAGGACACTCACCTAAAATCCTAAAGAAAGCTCTGTTTTTTTTTTTTTTTTTTTTTTGACAAGTCAAATAGACACATTATACTTGCATTCGAACTTCCTTTGAACCAAGGGTCCAGAAGTTTCAATTCACAACCTCCTCAAAAAAAAATTTAGTTGATTAAAATTAATTAGAAGATAACTAAACTCTCTAATTTTTTTTATAACTCCCATGTACTTGGGCTCTGCCCATTTTTTTATAATATATTATTGATTTACTGAGAAAAGAGTCAAGGAAGAATGGAGGCAATTTAGCCAAGTATGTGCCTGATACTTACTGTTCTTTCTCAATACGCTCATTTTTTTAAGCCAGAAGTGAGAGTGACACATGAAATTACTCAGTTATGTCTTTCAAGCATACAAATGCATATACCTTCAGCAGCCACAACACTTAGTTTAATTATCAGGTCAAACCAAATAGCATAAACTTTAGATCAATTTTGAACATAGCTAAGCATGTGATGACTTCTAGGTCCTATTAAAAATGGTTAGCGATGTAAGTAATGTCATAAATGGAAACATTCCTAGTTTTGTCTGATAGTGGCCAAAGACAGAACACATAAATACTGGTAAAAATCACACTACAGATAACAAAAAGTCATACCTCTCCATCAGATCCACGTATGGTGACACGATAAACCACAGTCACACCTCCATTGTCAGAGAATATAACATCACGTATCTCTCCACACCATCCTGCCAAAAAGGTGTTAACAGCTAAAAAGATCTACAAGTATGTGCATCCAAAACCATAGTCTACAATATATAGTAGCATCATTTTTCTGATATAGAGAATGTGTACTACATAGGAGTTCATATTATTCATTCCTAAAAGGAAACTTGCAAGAAAATGAAAATTAACAGCACTCTAGCACGAAAATGATGCAACTAGCAAGAAATTCAGAAGGTTTTCAAACAAAGTACAAGAGCCTTGTAACTAACACTTCCGAGTGTTTTCAAGGAAGACGTGTCAAATCCCCCCTCTCCCCCATTGTAGCTATCGAATTATCAAACAATGTACAAGGAATAAAATATCAATATAGTGATTCACATCCAATAGTTGGGAATTGTTAAAAATTGAGGCACATAATAACTACTACCTATCAAAAAGATGAAAAATTGAAACATAGACATAGAAAGGAAAGGAAAGGAAAGAAGAAGTAGACAAACCAGGGGCGTAGAAGCTCAACATCCGATTTGCATGGTACCTATAAGCATGATCAAATCACCAAATTAAGCAACTTTAAGTAGTAGATCAAGAAATAAAGATATGGGTAATGAAAAAAAATAGATAAATATATACCAGGGGATGAAAGTGGCGAAGGAAGTGTGATCATCATCAGAGGATTTGATGATATTGTCAGGAATCCTCTTGTTGAGGTCTCTGAGGATCTCAACAAGAGGGCGAGTGATGCAAGATGAGTTTGTTGATGTAAATGATTTGTCAAGCGGAACCACATAATTCGAATTCGGCACTGCACCACCTCCACTTTTCTTGCTGCTGCTGCTGCTTTCATTGCTGCTGCTGCTGCTGCTATTGTTGTTGGTAGCACATAAAATTGGTGTTCTCCTCCTCTGACCTCCAATTCCAACAACTAAAGAATCATTGCATTTTGAGGTAAAAGACAGAGTTGCTGATTTGGTGAGGAAAGGATTGGTAGTAGTAATGCTTTGCACAGCCATTTTTGATTTTTAGATTTTGATTTTGATTTAGCCCCAAATATCAATCAAATATTTCTTCTTCTCTTCTCTTCTCTTCTCTTTTGAGTATAATAAATAAATAAATAAAAAAGTAAACGGGGATCGATCAGACTGATAGATGAATCTATAAATTTTTAGCCTAGTTGAAGTACAGTAAACTAAATTAAAAATTAAAAATAGCCAAGTAGGCAAATATTTACTTCTTACTTGTACTTAAAAATAAGAAAAATGATATGTTGACGGCATTTTTACAATATTTTTACAACAAATTTTAAGTGGCAGGATGTTACTGGTTGTTATTGTTGGGGCAAAAAAGTAATCTTAGTATTAAATTCAAATTTGAACCAATAATAACTAACCACCTATGATTTGTTGTAAAAATATTATAAAAATATTGTGAACATAACCCCTCTCTAAAAATAAATATATAAAATAAGGTAGGAGGCAAGGAAGAAAAATTGGAATTTGCAATTTTAAATATTAAATGATTGGAAATATATGGGTTGTTAAAAAAGAGGAACAAGACAACAGCAAAACTAGTTCGGCACACCGCACACCACACACCACACCTACTACTGCTACTACTACTGTTCCCTACTGCTTTAGTTTGTCTTGAACACCTGCCCCAACCAAACCCATGGAAATGGGATGGGACATATTACACATATACGGATACGGATATACCTATAAAATCGCCACCAATAAATAATAAAACACAAAATATCTAATAATAATTGTCATACACATTTTCTCACAATTATCTTAACAGACTACAATACCGCAATAAGTAATGAACAAAAAATAATTGGTATACATAATAGAGAAAAATACTAAAATGCTAAAAAATAAATAAAAAGGAGAAGGGCTTGTTTAGTGTGTATTTGACAAAAATTAAAAACTCAGTTTATTTTACTATTTAGCTTATTTTTCCTACTATTAATGGGACCAACTATACTTTTTTATACTATTCATGGGTCCTACTGTACTGTTTTAGCTAACTTTTACCTTTATCTACAGTAATTTCAGCAAAAAATTTTCAATTTCAACAAAATAAATAAATCCCAAACAGACCCTTAGTTTTTTTTTTTTAAATAGTATAAAAACAATTTTCAAATATAGTTTATTTTGTTGAAATTGAAAATTTTTTGAAGTTGAAAATAGTTTTCAAATAATAATTTTTGTGTTTGGTTTCCACTTTTAAGAACAATTTTCAAAATACTGAAAACAAAAAATAAATGTTTGGGAGACCATTACTTCTTTTTTTTTTTTTTTGAAAAAATTACACAAAGTAACGTGTAGAATTAATAGATTACTTTTGTTTGGGTCATTCAACTGTAGCCCTCTTTTTTTAGAGGGTACGGAACTCACGTAAGTCTTAATCGTTAGATTTACTTGTGTTGATGGCCATTTTTGTAAATCCATACCCAAAAGCCGATGAGGAAGAAAGCCCAATAAGTTGCAAGACGCAAAAACCCATACGGAGGAAAGCCCAATGAAAAGCAAGGCCCAAATGGCCCACCAAGAAGATCAAAGAGCAAGAGAGGTCCAAAGGAAGAAATGCAAGGGAAAGCGATTTGCCACAGCAATACAAATTTGCCGCATAATACAGTTTTTTGGCAAAATAGTTTCGGCAGATGAAGATAAATTGGGCCCAAGACCCTTTTGATCCAATCAACGTTATTTGGCCTACAAAGGCCTAAATCCTTTTGGATAAAGAAGATAGGGGTGAAAGCTAATATGAAGAAACATGATGAAAAGAAACAAAAAACAGTAGGAAGTGTCAGCAGTAGGAATCACGTGAAGGAAAGAAAAGTCAAACCAAAGAAAATGACAAATGTAGCAGGAACGCATGAAGAAATAAGACAAAAAACACGCAGTAGGACGAAACAGAGCTAATCTGCTACGGCAGAAACGGCGTGGGAACGAAAACAGAAGATAATAGAGTAAGCACAGAAGGGCCGGAGCACCACCAACTTGTACCCAGCCAATACAAGGGAGGTGGGCCCACAGTCAAAGAGATTGAGAGGGTGTGGTTTGGTGGTGGGGGGAAAAAGGGGTCTATATTTGGTTTCCTGCCATAACTTCTTTTAGGAGTATACCTTGCTAAGATGGTGTCTTACGCAAAAGAAGTAGTAGATGGTTAGGACCATTTGATGCATGCCATAGAGCTAGGTAGTAAGGTAGCCCAATCCTTACCCATTTAAACCTAGAGATAGAGGTATACAGCAAAAACAAACAAAATGGGATTTCGTCTTGAAATGAGTAATGGTGCAGCAAACAAATTGAGCAATGGCAATGGTCGGGACAACCAATGGGTCAGTGGGTTGTCTTGAATAGATGCCCACAACGAACCAAAAACAATTGGTGAAACCCTAAGGGTAAAAAGGAGAAATCCCATTGAATTTGCTTACTATAAAAAGGGGAGACCGGATAGAGGGAGGCAGTAAGCACAGGAGACCCAATAGGAAGGGGACCCAAGAGAGGAAGCACCTAAAGGAAAAGACCCAAGTGAGAAAAACAACTTACAACAAGAGAGTAGTAAGGAAACTAAGAGTAAAAAAGAACGAAGAGAAAAAAAGAAAGTGGTAATAAGAAGAGAGAAACGTGGCAAGAATAGGGGCATGCATTAATAGACCATCTTTTCCCTCCCTCTTAGCAAACTCATTCTTTGAAGTCTCCAAAAAAGTAATAGCTAATAGCCATTTAGGCCCATTCTCCAAAATGCATAACTTTGATGGCAAGAGCCTATAACAAGGTTATTCAAGTTGGGGTTTGGGTTCTTTCTTGGTTTACTTATTCTATGGGAAGACTCAATATTTGATTTTAATTGCAAATATATTTAATTTCACTCATTATAACTTATATCTGCTGTATTTAGTCAATCTGCGGTAGCACGTTTTTATCACGTCTGCCGCATCAGTTGTCCTGCTGTGGTATTTTTACTTGCTACACTAGTTATTCTGCTGTAGCATATTTTTTGTATTTACCGTGTTAGCTATTATACTAGCTAAACCTTTCCTGCCGAAGCTTTCTTTTTTATTTTTGTTATTACGTGTTTTACTTTTGACCCATTGTCTTGCCATAAATATTAATATACATATAACTTGTTTCTCATGTTCTGTAGAATATATTTTATAGATGTATAGGTGTATACGTATAAGTATATTTATGAATATGTGTATGTATATATTTGAGAATATGCTAACCCATGTAAGCTAACATTTGCTTGATTGGTATTTTCTTTGGGTTTTAGATTTGTTTATGTGTAGGAAGTAGAAAAGTATTCCTGCGGTAAAAAATGAAGAGTAGTTATTCACACAGTAGAAAGCTTAACTGTGCAGCAGACAATTTCATTGCACAGTAGAAAAGTTAGACCTACGGCAGAAACTGGAGAAAAGTTCCTTCTGCGGCAGAAACAAGGAATAAGCCCACTTTGCAGCATCTTCCCTTGGGCTTGGACTCATCGTTTGCGCATAAGCCGGACCAAGGAGGGTTGCTATTGGACCGGTCCCAACTTCCTGATCCAGAAAACTTTGGGGCCAAGTGCAGCAGAAGGCGGCCCAGCCCAACATTTGCAAAAAAGACCCACACAACTTGTTTCAATCTTAGCCGTTTGTATAATTTTAATAGAATATCAGTTACCGATCAGTCAAGTTAACATATAAAAGGAAGAAAAAAAAACGGTTCTTCTTCTTCTCTCTCGCAAGTTGCATCGCATCTGATCTAAACTGAAGCAGGTTCAGGTTCTTGTGGGTTCTTCATCACTGATGTTGTTGGGTAAATCACTAAATCTATTTTTTGCCATCCTGTGTCTTTACAAACTAAAGTCTCTAAATTTCTTATAGCTTCCATTTAGGGATTTTGATTCTTAATCGTTGTCCTCTGTATTTGTTGAAGGAAAAACTCTAGTGGTCTGTTTGGATGCCATGGATTCAGTCTCTTCCATCAATTGTAAATCTGAATCACAAAATATTGATAGGATTGTCTAGGTTTATTTGTGATCTGTGGGTTTTGTTCGATTTGTTCATGATTTATCTATGGATTTTGTTTGATTTGTTTCTAATTTTTTTGGGGTTTCGTTTGATTTGTTTATGATTATTTTGTGGGTTTTGTTTGATTTGTTTCTGATTTCTTGTGGGTTTGTATCTGCTAGTAAGGATGAGAACTGGGTTGGTTTAGTTTTGTTAAGAAATTGTTGATTTTTTTTTTTTTTTTTTGGAGTTCAAGGTTGGACTAGTGGAAATGCAAAGTGTTTGATTAAATTCTTCTATGAATTGGGAATTCCAGGAGCTACTTGTATGAGTCAGTGATACAAATTTTTCAAGCTGTGGCTATAAAAATATTAAAAATACAAACTTTATAACATCTTTTTTTTTTCTTTCTTTTATTTGACCAAGAAATTATCAAAATATTAAGGTTGAAAGTGGTACTAATTTTTTTTTTAATGTTTTTGCCCTTTGTGTGTTTGTTGGGTGTTTCTTAGATCTAGTTGGTTTTTGTGTCAAATTGTATAGGTTTCGGGTACACTAGGTCGCAGGCTTGGACCCCTAGTTAGCTTCAAACCAACAGATCTAGTTTGCTGTAGAACACTGCATACATGTAAGGTATACACATATACATGCAATTATATTCTTTGCGTTTGTGTTTGATTGTTTTGGTTACATTGTATCAATTGTATAATTGTATTACTGGAAATGGTGATTAAATTACTACAATGAGTTAGAAATAGTCCATTGTACTTTGCACTTTCAGTTTTGAAGTATCAATTTTGTCCCTTGGTCAATCAACCGGTAGTATCAATTTTTGCTTTTGGTATTTCAAAAAGCTACTAAAGTCTTTGACTTGTTTTGGTTTTGATTGTTGATTTTATTCATTCCTGGATATTGAAAGATTATGGTAAAATTTTCATGGATATTTTTGTTGGAAAAACATGGTTTGTATCTTATACAAAATATACGCAGCGGAAAATTAACGGATCTAATTCATTCACAATTGATAACATGCACCATGTAAGTTTCAGAAATAAGAACAAGAGAGCGTACCTTGAAGCGGTGAATTTCAAAACAAAGATCAAAAACACTTGGGAACACTTTCAATCTTCACTCCAATTCCACTAACATCCAAAAAGTGTGGTCTCTCAATCAGTTCAAGGGAGAATAAGAGAGTCTTTTTCTCATACATACACACAATTTCACAAAAGTGTCACTTACCAAAATTCTGTATGTTTCTCCCTTTGTATCTAACTGATTATCTAATTGGGTTGGCCTTTTGGGCATTTCCAATTGAGTTTTAGTATGTGGCTTGGAGTGGGACTAAAATGACCTAATAAGACACTAGCTCCAATGGGCCTTAGGTTTTTCAGTCAACTCTTGATAAGTCCAAAGTTACCATTAACTATATTTAATACCACTATATAAATATAGTTGCACTATAGGCCTTATTTATAAAGTATATCTCAAGACTTTATTATACATGCAACCCCTTCATAAAATATTTGTAGTAATACAAAGTTATGAATGTAGATTGCTACTTTGTAAATTACTACGTCTTAATTCCTTGAGTACTCGGTTTAATCCTTTTAATGTTATTCATCATATATTTATGAAATCCAATTCCATAAATATATACTTTAGTAACCTCTTACTAAAGTGGTTAGGCCTAACACTCTGAATAACCAAACCCATTAAATTTATCTCAAGAGAATATTTTATATCTCCGTTAAGAGACTATGAATTCCATCTTGAGAATATATGTTCCATGAACATTAAATGTGGCTGTCCAACATACTGAGGTTTTGATCGTGACTTTAGATCTCACTCTTGATATATCAAAGCAACCTACACCTCATGATCAAATCCATTATTCTCTTAGGATTGAGAGTTCATATAAATAGAAGTCGTGAGATTTATTATTCATTTGATAGTCGTTAAGAAAATAATAAAATCTCACAGCGGTCCAGTTCAATATGTCTTAACTCTTAAAACATATCAGCATATCAACTAGAAATCTTCATTTCCATGATCAAGACAAATCATCTTAGTTGATATGTTATAGTCTTCGCAGATGAAATGCCTAATTTCACCACCGACTACAAACTAAAATTCTGAGTTTGCAAAAAACTTGTGATCTATATCTTCTATGACTAAATCATATAGATCACATATTATGCATCTCATGGACTATATGATAATGTCTCAATATTTAATTTACCATTATTTTTAGATAATAATAAAATAACTTTATTAATCACAACATTAAGTCATATATAATGTCATATATAACATCATACAATAGGATTTAAGGGCATACATCCTAACAATCTTCCATTTGCCCTAAAGACTATTGTGCACTAATATAACTCTCATTTCCTCCAAATGTGACTCGAAAGTCCTTTGGGGCAAGGCTTTGGTAAAGGGATCCGCTAGATTCTTTGCACCATCAATATTTGCTACTACTACATCTCCACGAGCAACAATGTCTCGAATGATGTGGTACTTTCTCTCTATGTGCTTTTTCTCTATGTGCTTTCCTTTCTTGTGATTCCTTGGATCCTTGGATTGTGCAACCGCTCCACTATTGTCGCAAAACAGTAAGATAGGAACTTGGTCAATTCTCACAACACCAAGATCATAAAGGAATTTCTTGAGCCAAACAACTTCCTTTGCCGCTTCACAAGCAGCAACATATTTAGCTTCTATGGTGGAGTCGGTAATACAAGATTGTTTAACACTCCTCCAACTTATGGCTCCCCCTCCCAAGGTGAACACATAACTTGAAGTAGATTTTTTGAAATCAAGATTTGACTGAAAAATCTGAATCTGTATAACTAATGGGAATCAAATCCTCACTATGGTAAACATGCATATAATTTCTCGTTCTCCTTAGATACTTGAGAATATGCTTTACAGCTTGCCAATGTTTAAGTCCTGGATTTGATTGATATCGGCTGACCATGCCAACTGAATAACAAATATCCGGCCTAGTACAAAACATGGCATACATGAGACTTTCCACTACAGAAGCATAAGGAACTTGTCTCATCATGTTTTCTTCCCCAAGAGTCTTAGGCCTTTGGTCATTAGATAGTGGAACTCCATTTCTGAAAGAAAGTAATCATTTCTTGGAGTTTTGCATACTAAATCATTCTAGAACCTTATCTATATATCCAGCTTGTGATAAACCTAACATTTTATTCTTACAAACTCGTCAAAACTTGATCCCTAAAATATAGTTAGCTTCACTCAAGTCCTTCATATCAAATTGGCTTGACAATCAAACATTTACTGATGACATTACCCCTACATCATTTCCAATGAGTAGAATATCATCAATATAAAGCACTAGAAACATTACTACTTTACATTGATGTCTTTTGTATACACATGGTTCATCTAGATTTTTTTCAAAACAAAATGACTTGATTACTTGATCAAATCTAATGTTCCATTACCTAGATGCTTGCTTAAGCCCATAAATGGACCTTTTCAACTTGCATACCATATACTCTTGATTCTTTGCTATGAAACCTTCCAGTTGCAACATGTAGATTTCTTCTTCAAAATTGCCATTAAGACATGCAATCTTGACATCCATTTGTCAAATCTCATAATCATAATAAGTAGCAATGGACAAGAGAATTCTAATAGATTTAAGCATTACTACTGGTGAAAAGGTTTCATCATAATCAATACCTTCTTTTTGTGTATACCATTTTGCCACTAGTCTTGATTTAAAGGTTTCAACATTTCCATCTATCCCTCTCTTCCTCTTGTAAACCCATTTGCAACCAACAGATTTAATGCCGTTAGGCGCCTTTACAAGATCCCAAACTTGATTGGAATACATTGAATCTAATTCAGATTTCATAGCTTGGACCCAATGATGTGCATCTATATTATTTATTATTTCATCATAAGTGTAAGGATCAGTTTCGGCCTCCTCTAAGATAGCTTCATAAGTTTCCCCCAGACCTATAAATCTTATAGGTGGCCTTACATTCCTCCCACTACGACAAGGCTCCTGTGTACTAGACATCTCATGAGTAGTATCTTGTGGCGTATCCAATACAGCCACATCATCCCTAATTTCATCCATTGGTTGTTCGACTACAGGTTTATTTATTTTAGCCAATACAACTCTACTTCTATGAGTAAAATTATTCACATAGTCATTTTCCAAAAATTTAGCATTTGTACTAACAAAAACTTTGTTATTATTTCGACTATAGAATAAATAGCCCCTAGTTTCTTTTGGATAACCCACAAGCAAACATACTTCTGATTTTGGTTCCAACTTATCAGGCTTCCCTTTTAGCACATGTGTTGGACAACCCTAAATGTGGAGATATCTCATACTAGGCTTACATCCACTCCACAATTCCATGGGTATTTTAGGAACAGATTTTGATGGAACTAAATTCAAAATATGTATTGTTGTATCTAAGGCATACCCCCAAAAAGAAAGTGGTGAAGTTGAGTAACTCATCATGGACCTAACCATTTCTAAAAGAGTTTTATTCCTCCTCTCTGCTACACCATTTTGTATAGGAGTTTCAAGTGCAGTCAATTAGAATATAATCCCATTTTGAATTAGGTAATCCTTGAAATCCCCAAGAAGGTATTCGCCACCTTGATCAGATCAAATGACTTTTATGCGTTTACCTAATTGATTCTCAACTTCAGCCCTAAACTCTTTGAACTTTTCAAAGGTTTCGGACTTCCGTCTCATTAGGTACACATAACCATATCTTGAGTAATCATTCGTAAAAGTGATAAAGTACTCATAACCTCCTTTTGTTCAGGTTAACATAAGACCACATGCATCTGTATGAAATAATTCAAGCAATTCTTGGGCTCTTTTACCTTTTGCATTAAAAGATCGTTTTGTCATTTTACCCTCCAAACAAGATTCACAAACTGAAAATTCATCAAAGTCCGTGGGCTGTAAAAGTCCATCTTTGATTAGTCTTTGAATCCTATTTAAATTAATAAGACTCAAACGCAAGTGCCAAAGATAAGTATCATTAGAAAAAGGAAACTTTATCTTTAATGATTTCACATGAGAGTTATCATCTAATTTAAAATTGTATAATTCATGCTTATCAGGGGTTAAAATATAAAGATCATCCTCAATATTGTCAGAACAGATAAACATTTTATCCTTCTTTATTACAACATTGTCTTTCAAGATAACACATTATCCATACTTATCTAAATAAGTTGCATAAATTAAATTCCTACGAACGTTAGGTACATACAGACAGTCTTCCAATATTAAAACTCTAGAATTAAAACATAAATTAAACACTCCAACAGCTACAACCGGAATCCTGCTCCCATCAGCCAAAGTAAGAAATAGTTTTCCCTCATTCAACTTTCTAGTCTCCTGAAACTCCTGCAAAGAATTGCAGATATGATTAGTACAACATGAATCCACACACTAGGAATCCGTGGGATTCTGTACTAAACATATTTCAAGAAGAAATGAGCTTTTCATACCCTTATTCTTGACAGCTTTGAAAATTGGACAATTCATATTCCAATGTCCTTTCTCACTACAATGGAAACACTTTCATTTGGTTTTCTTTCATTTGGTTTTCTTTCTTTTGTTGGCAACTCTTAAGGCAATTTGTTTACCGTATTTCTTGGTGAAGTCCTTCTTCTTCTTCTTCTTCTTCTTCTTCTTCTTCTTCTTACCCTTGGCTTTCGACTTAGGTTGAGAAGTAAAAGCTTTACCTATATTGGCTTCAATACTAGAAGTACCAAAGATGTCTTCCACTGCTACCAACTCATTCATCAATTCAGACAATGAATAAACCTTTTTGTTCATATTATAATTAAGTCTAAATTCCTTAAATAATTTCGTTAGTGATTGGAGTATCATATCCACTTAGGATTCTCCATCAATATCAGCACCTAAAACTTCCAGTGTATTCAGATTAGAGATCATTTTAAGACAATGTTCTCTAACTGATGTATCTTCAGCCATTTTGGTATTATAAATCTGCCTCATAGTTTCTTGTCTTGCAGAACAACCTTGCTCACCAAACATCTCCTTCAAACTTAGCATAATGTCCAAAGCCAGTTCTACATCCTGCATTTGATCTTGTAAAACATTTGAAATAGATGTTAGGATATAGCACTTGGCCATCTCATTAGATTTCTACCAACGATCATATCGCTGTTTTTCCTCAAAATGAGCATCTAATGATGGAAAGCTAGGATATGGTTGAGTGAGCACAAATTTGTACTCTTCAGCAGTAAGAACAATATCCAAATTTCTTTTCCAGTCAACATAGTTGGATCTAGTCAGTTTGTTTTGATGAAGAATAAAAACAACTGGGCTAAATAATGCCATGAATAAATTTGAAAATAATAACATGAACATAATAAGCAAATTAGACATTATCAATTTAGCATACAAACATATAGTATGGAACCTTAATAAAACCATAATATAAAATATGCGACGACAATCCAATCTCATGTTTAAAATTCCTTGGAAGCAAGTAAATTATAAACACTATGATTGATTGAGAACTATTCTTATTATTAGAGCTATCATGATAACTCTTATTAAACACTAATAACATGCCGTATTTTCTTTAACCTCTAAGTAATAATGACATAGCTCCAAAGGGAGGTTAATATTAACCTTAGCCTAGTGTACACCATTGACTAAATTCTATATGAGTCATGAAGTAACTCAACGGTAATGTGGTAGTTCTCAATGTAAAAACATATATTATCCATTATTAAGAAGTTTATTCTGTAGTACCATGAATTAAACACCCTTCGAAGGGAGCAAGGCATATACGCCAAGGCGATGTGCTTAATCATACTACTATAAACCGACAATGGAGGCCGTGAGATGCAACCCTTGTATCTCTCGCCCACTAAATGTTTTAAAAGAAAGGTTTTTAATATAAAACATGCGTAATCTAATTGCACATAGCCTTACTCTTTATACATGAGAAAACACTTAGAAAAATTCAAAATTTCCAGTTTTCGATCTATTGAATGTATATCTCGATCGGTCAAAAAAATTAACAAACTCATACTTGACAATCTACTTGGCTCGATCGGTAGTCAATCGTTGCTCGATCGATCGAAAAATAAAATTCGATTGATCGACTTACAATCAATTATCAATCGAACTAAGCAGATTAACCCCTGTTTCACTCGATCGATTGAAGGTAATTTTTGATCGATCGAAACACGTGAAAACTGAATTTTCCAGAATTTTTCTTGAAGCGTTTTCAACGGTTTTTCATGAACAAACAACCATCATATGAACATAATAGACAGAGATTGATATCTAAAATGATTTCCATTGATGTTAAAGTCTTAAAGTTCAAATTAACATATTTAATATCAAACTTAAACAACATCATAACATCAATTTCAGTTTTCATCAAAACATAATTTCAATCAACCATGTAAAAATTCAATTGCATAACTTCTAACATCATGAAACTATCATTTTTTATTCCAAAACTCACAAAACATGTTATACAATTCGAAATTGAAGACCGCTCTGATACTAATTGTTGAAAAAATATGGTTTGTATCTCATATAAAATATACCCAGAGGAAAATTAATCGATCTACTTCATTCGCAATTCATAACATGCACCATATAAGTTTCAGAAATTAAGAACAAGAGAGCGTACCTTGAAGCAGTGAATTTCAAAACAAAGATCAGAAACACTTGGGAATACTTTCAATCTTCATTCTAATTCCACTAACACCCAAGAAGTGTGGTCTCTCAATTAGTTCAAGGGAGAATAAGAGAGTCTTTCTCTCATACATACACACCATTTCACAAAAGTGTCACTTACTAAAATTCTGTATGTTTCTCCCTTTGTATCTAACTGATTATCTAATTGGGCTGGCCTTTTGGACCTCTCCAATTGGGCTTTAGTATGTGGCTTGGAGTGCAATCAAAAGGAAACAATAAGACACTAACTCCAATGGATCTTGGGCTTTTCTATCAACTCTTGATAAGTCCAAAATTACCATTAACTATATTTAATATCATTATATAAATATAGTTGCACTCTAGGCTTTATTTATAAATTATATCTTAAGACTTTATTATACATGCAACCCCTTCATAAAATATTTGTAGTAATACAAAGTTATGAATGTAGACTGCCACTTTGTAAATAACTACATCTTAATTCTTTGAGTACCCGGTTTAATTCTTTTAATGTTATTCATCATGTATTTATGAAATCCAATTCCATAAATATATACTTTAGTAACTCCTTACTAAAGTGGTTAGGCTTAACACTCTGAATAATCAAACCCATTAAACTTATCTCAAGGGAATATTTTATATCTCCGTTAAGAGACTATGAATTCCATCTTGAGAATATATGTTCTATCAACATTAAATATGGCTGCCCAACATACTGAGATTTTGATCGTGAGTTTAGATCTCACTCTTGATATATCAAAGCAACCTACACCTCATGATCAGATCCATTATTCTCTTAGGATTGAGAGTTCATATAAATAGAAGTTGTGAGATTTATTATTCATTTGACAGTCGTTAGAAGAATAATAAATCTCACAGCGGTCCAGTTCAATATGTCTTAACTCTTAAAACATATCCAACATACCAACTAGAAATCTCTATTTCCATGATCAAGACAAATCATCTTAATTGATATGTTATAGTCTTCACAGATGAAATGCTCAATTTCATCACTTACTACGAACTAAAGTTCTGAGTTTACAAAGAACTTGTGATCTATATCTTTTATGACTAAATCATATAGATAACATACTATGCATCTCATGGACTATATGATAATGTCCCAATATTCATGTTACAATTATTTTTAGATAATAATAAAACAATTTTATTAATCACAACATTAAGTCATACATAATATCATACATAGTATCATACAATAAGATTTAAAGGCATACATCCTAACAATTTTGTTTTGTTTGGATTTGTCCATGCTGTTCTATATCTATTGGTAAGACTAGGAGTGGCAATTTCATTGAGATTTGGTGCTTGGGCTGGTTTAGTTTTGTTAAGAAATTGTTGAAGATTTTATGTTTTTCATATTCAAGGTTGGTCTAACTGAAATGCAAATTTTTGTATTAAATAACCATGTAAAGCAATTAACTGTTTGATGAAATGCCTTTGTGAGTTGTCTATTTTGATGCATGAGTTTTTTTACTAAGATTTTGAGCAATTGTACACATTTTGAGTTTAGGATTTTGAGTTCAGGTGACCCTATGAACAGAGACAAGTTAGTATAGGTTAGTAAACGTTATTGGTTGTCTTCAATGGTAATCCAAGTAGTGGCCTTTGAAGTTTGAACCTAAATATTATACTATGTGTGTGATGGTCACCTGACCCCCACGCCCAACGTGCTATAAATCTAAAGAAGTTGATTTTAATTGGATTGGTACGTATCTTTATAAGGATTTTCTATTATGTGGGTTGCCAATCATGTATGTCCATAGAACTTGCTTAAATAAAAACCATCGAATTAGGCTAACTAGGATTTGGATTTGGATTTGGAATCAAGGAATTTAAAATCAATTGTTTTCATTGCTATGCTTTCAATAAAATTGTATGATCTCAAATTATAATTTGACCACCTCATGATTCTCTTTAATCTTCTTCAATATACGCAACCATGACCAATTTAAGAAATGGATAATAGTGGTGCTATCAAATTTAGTCTTGTTACTATTATCGTAAAAATAATTTTGATTATTCTTAAGAATGGTTTCAATTGCTATTTAGTTTGTTGTTTGCTTTGTTTAGGTGTTGCAACTTTTAGCTGCTAGTGTTTTCTTGTTTGTATAGTTTGCTTATATCTTACATGTTTGATTAAAGGTATTGTATATCTACTTTTAGTTTTAAAGGACTTTCAACGGAGATTTGAGAGCAAACTATACAGTTGTGACTTAATGCTTAATCGTTTCCTTTGCAATAAATGGGGACTCAAATCTTCAATGTATACTACATTATCAAAGTAGAGACTGATGCATCCTATGATGAAGAATTACTGAAAGCTTGGTATTGTTGGATACCTTGCGGTGCTCTATTATTGTCAAAGCCTGGTGGATTTGTTGTTCCATTACTCAATTGTAACATGTTGTTGTTGTGTTAAGAAATTGTGATAGCTTGACGATGTTAATGTATAAGTTTTGCTGTAGATTGTGTTTTACGAGTGGCCAATTTTAGCTTGATTTGTTGAGATCATGGCACTTTGTTGACGAGTGTAAGCTATCATAGCCTATTGTTTTGTTGATGGGTGTTCTACCTTGCATTTTGGTTGTTTTCTTAGTTAATAAAAAAATCATTGTTTCATAAATAAATAAAAAATAAAAAACTATAAAGAGGTGGTGATGCAAGACAAGGACAAGGGAAATAAAAGTAAATGAGGCACAAATTATAAAATAAAACAATAAAGTAAAGAAATATAAGCTTTGGCTACAAAATCATTGTAAATCATATTTGTAACTATGATTAGAACAAACGATCACACACCAAGAGTTATTTTCATATAAAAAAATGTGAGTAAAAAAAAAAAGAACCACATAATGTGATGAAAGTAAGTTCATATGTGATATTGGTACTGCATAATGTGAAGATAGTACCATCAAATATGAGAAAAAAAAAAAGGAAATTACCGAATGTGACAAAGGTACAGTCACATGTAATATTAGTACTGTAAGCGCACAATTGTACCCGGACCCAAAAACAAGTGTTGGGCTCAGGCCCAATGAGCCTTATGCAATAAAATTTATAGAGTACGAATTTGAAATCTAGGTTCGGGATGTTGGAAGTTTAATTAATAGGCTAAAATGCCACTATCTGTGCAAATGATAAACGAATATGACAAAAAGACCTCCTCGGACGTAAGCCGAGGACGAGTTGTATAAATATTTTCTTTCTATGCTAAAGTTTACAATCTTTAGTTCCTATTTCCCTCAACAGAAGGTGCAGTCCCCCCTTTCTTTTCTCTCTCGTTTCCTTATATACTTCTTCTTTACTGGTTCATTCACGTGTCACACAAATCTTTACCTTGGATACTTGTCTCATCCGCCACCTTCTTGAAGTCTTTAAACAATAGCAGAAAGGCTGAATTCTACTGTTCAGATGTCATTTCTCCATTAATGCGGCTAGGGATGTAGATGCAGGGTCTTTAATGTGGTGGTAGCAGCTTTTTTCTCAAATATTTCTCACACAGTCTTTGCTTCTAAAGGGTGCTTGGATCACCCTCTTACCCATCAGTTTTTCCAGAAGCTTGCCTCTAACCCCTTTAGTAAGTCCCAGGGTCATTGCCGAGCCTGTCCGAGGAGACATTCCTCCTAGGACAACTCCTCGAATCTTCACAGTGCAGACTGACTTGTGGGCCTAGAAGCCCTGATCAAAACAAACTGGGAACAGCCAATTAGGCCCAAAGCCCAAATGTTTATTCAAGAGTTTTTACCCCCCACAAGTACTGCACAATGTGAGGATGGTACCATCAAATGTGATAAAAAAAATTAGAAAACCACCGAATGTGACAAAAGTACAATCACATGTGATATTGGTACTGCATAATGTGAAGATGGTACCATCAAATGTGAGAAAAAAAAAGAGAACCACCGAATGTGACAAAAGTACAGTTACATGTGATATTGGTACTACATAATGTGAAGATGGTACCATAAAATTTGAAAAAAAAATAAGGAACTACCGAATGTGACCAAAGTACAGTCACATGTGATGTCGGTACTGCACAATGTGAGGATGATACCATCAAATATGAGAAAAAAATAAGGGAACCACCAAATGTGAGAAAAAAATAAGGGAACCACCTAATGTGACAAAAGTACAATTATATGAAATGTTGATACTGCATAATGTAAGGATGATACCATCAAATGTGAGAAAAAAATAAGGGAACCACCAAATGTGACAAAAGCACAGTCACATGTGATGTTGATACTGCATAATGTGAGGATGGTACCATCAAATGTGAGGAAAAAAAAAAGAACCACCGAATATGACAAAAGTATAATCACATGTGATGTTAGTATTGTACAATGTAAGGATGACACCATCAAATGTGAGAAAAAATAAAGGAACTACAAAATGTGACAAAAGTATAGTCGCATATGATGTTGGTACTACATAATGTGAGGATGGTACCATAAACGTAAGAAAAAAAAAAAGGGAACCAATGAATGTGACAAAAATACACTCACTTGTGATGTTGGTACTGCATAATATGAAGAAAGTACTATCAAATGTGAGAAAAAATAAGGAAAGCATCAAGTGTGACAAAAGTACAGTCATATGTGATATTGGTATCACACAATGTGAGGATGACACCATTAAATGTGAGAAAACAAAATAAGAGAACCACGGAATGTGACAAAAGTACAGTAAAATGTGATTTTGTAATGCACAATGTGAGGATGGTACCATTAAATGTGTGAAAAAATAAAGAAATTACCGAATGTGATAAAAGTATAGTCACATGTGATGTTGGTACTGCACAATGTAAGAATGGTACAATCAAATATGATAAAAAAAAAAACCACCGAATGTGACAAAGTACAGTCACATGTAATATTGGTACTGCACAATGTGAAGTGGTACCATCAAATGTGAGAAAAAAAAAACCACCAAATGTGATTACAGTACAATCATATGTAATGTTGGTATTGCACAATATTAGGATGGTATCATCAAACGTGAGAAACAAATAAGAGAACTACCAAATGTGACAATCACACATGTGATGTTAGTACTGCACAATGTGAGGATGATACCATCGAATGTGAGAAAAAATAAGAGAACCACTGAATGTGACAAAAGTATAGTCACATGTGATGTTAGTACTATACAATGTGAGGATGGTACCATTAAAATGATGTGTTTGGTAATTTGGTATACCATGTTGCCTAATAGTGGGTACCATACCCTCGAACAAAAAGGGGTATAGGAGAATTACCCATTATATATATATATAAATAATAGTAAAGGAATAGAGCTCATGTACTTTTTTTTTTAATAATGATAAGTTTCAAATTTGAAGAGTGATAATATATATATATATATATATTTTTTTTTTTTTTGTGATAAAGATAAGGTCCTTAATCTATGATATGGAAGAGTTTTGACAAATTTGTAGGGTCTATATCTTGAAAACACCCTCTCAACTATTTCCAAAATCATATTTTGAATAAGAAAAATAAGATACAATTTTCTAAAAACTATATTTAGAGAATATTGTCAAACAATAGATTCAAGTGTGGGACTCACCATTTTCTGGATTGCAAAAATAAAAACTATATCTAAATACTCTTACCAAGCAAACCCTAAAATGCAAAATTTACTCTCTATGTTTCACTTAAATTCATTTCAATCATCTAATTTTACTTTCAGTCCTTTAAGAGCATGTTTGATAAAATATAATAGACATTGTAACGTAATAACTATTCATATGGTTTAGTTATTTTGTTGTTTGATTATAGTTTTATTGCAGGAAATAATCAATTCTTATGAATAACTATTTTCTAAAATAAAAAATAATTATTCCTCTCTAAAACGATTATAATAGTTTTTCTTTAGTATATGTAATCATTTTTAAAATTAATATATTTAAGAATAAACAAGCTTTTTCCATATGAATATAACAAATATGAAAATAAAAAATCATCAAAAAATAATCCATCTCTTAGACTCTCACTCAAATTAAATATATATATATATATATATATATTATTTTTTAGGAAATATGATTATATAAGTAAGATATTTCCTAAAATAAATTTTAAATTTTATTATAATGTTACAACTTATAACCAAACTTACGACTATTTTTTTTTTTAAGAAACAAAAACTTGTGAATAGGTTTAATTATGTCATCTTCTCCACAAAAAAAAAAAAAAAGAGTTTAGTTTTTTCATTACAATACGTTTTTTTTTTTCTTCAATAAATACAGATTACCATTCCTATTGTAATTCTTATTCAGTGTACCAAATATGCCATAAATTTCAAGTTTATAAAATTAAGATCTCTCCATCAAATTTTTTTAAATGGTGTAGTTAATTATCTAAAATTTTAATTTTTTTTTCAAAATTTTTAAATTAAAAAAATAATTAATGACTAAAAAATATTTTCTAGAATTTTTAAAAAAGAATTTAACAAAAATTGATGAAGAGGCCTTAATTGAATAAACTTGAAATTTAGAGAACTGAAATGAATAAAAGGAAAGTTAGATAACTGAAATTTTGATGAAACTTAGAGGATGTGTTTTTTTATATTTTAGCCAAAATAAAACACCTAATAATATGGGTTTGTTTTTTATAAAAAAATTTAATGATAAGAATTAAGAATAATATGGGCGTTGTTCACCTATGTGCCAGCGCAGCGGGTGGGCCTCCAATTCCACGATTATGGTCTTCAATTAAACTGAAGTTCGTCGTTATGGGGATTTGACCTGACCTAACAAACTATTTTATTTTATTTTATTTTCCTTTATTTTTCTTTCTTTCAAAACAGTAAGCTTTTTTTTTTTTTTTTTTTGAGAATCCAAAAAAAAAAGCCCTTCAAAATAACAAAGCACCTAAAATGAATAATATGTATAAATCTCTAAGTTCAGAGTTTGATAATAATTTTAATGGTTCACTAATCCCACAATAGAATAATGGAAAATTGGTACCCTTGTATAAAAATAATGAAATAAAAATAATTAAATATATACAGAAATTTAAGAATAATTATGTGGGGAGTGGAAAAGTCCTCGCCCAGGCCTGAGACCCAAATACCTATTGGATCTCGTGGAGTGGAATGGACCAGATCCACACGCTTAAGGTAAAACCCAATAGCTTACAATAACTTGTGAAGTGGAATAAGGCCAGCCCGAGCATCCAAGAGGCAAAAGGAATCCTCATAGACCACTCCCACGAAGTTGGCAATAAAATACATGGAGCAAAGTCTTATTTACGGAAATGTACATGGATAATTCACGGCGTACCTACAGCTGGCACCTTGAACCACAAGAAATCTTCCAGAAAACATAAGAATGGCAAAGATCTTTACTTTCGCATTAATGAGGGAACTTTCATCTAACTTCTACCGCATCAAATGCATATGAGACAACTTGAAAGTACAAACACCTCCAAAAGTCATGTTCTAGGATAAGGAAGGGAAGGAAATTGATAATGAAAATGAAAATATCACTGAGAATCCGGCTAGATACAAGGCAATTGGAGGAATAAGGGCAGGAAATGTGCCTATATAAAGGGGGGGATAGGCAAATAGAAAGGGATTAGAAAAAGGGAATAGAGAGAGAAAACTACCAATTTGTTATAGTGCAATACCATGGGAAATAGAATTTTTCCTATTGTAATTTGCTAATTTCACCTGAAATACAAGTGGAGTTTATTAGATCAATTGTTTGAGCTTCCCATTATGGAGTGTTTATCCCTACCTTTTTAGATAAATTAATTGTGATTGTCAATTAAACACCATCCCAGAGATATTGTTTGTATTCCTAGTCAGGATATATATATATATTTTACGCCCACAAGTTAAGTAAAGAAAAATAATTAAGAAGAAACATAAAATATATTTGAAAAAAAAACATACTCAATGTTAGTAGCAAATTTAAAACTAAAAAATATTATAAATTGAAAATTTCATCTCAAGTCGATGAATAATGTTGTTAGTATTTTTAGTCTAGAATATACAAATTTTAATATTTTAGTATATAATAAAATTGGTCAATAAAAAATAAAATTTTTAATTTTAGATTAAATTATATATTTAGTCTCTAACTTTTACACTAAATTTCAATTTGGTCCCTGACCTTTGAAATATGTCAATTTGGACAATAATTTTTTTTATATTATGTCAAAATAGTTATTGTCATTAAGTGATAGATGAAAAATACTGATGTGACTAACGGCCAAAATAAAATATTATTTCATGCTATATGCGTTGCCACATCACCATAAACTTTAAAATAATAATAATAATAATAAATAAAAAACTGAAACATAATTTTTCTATCTCTTTCCCTCTTCCTTCATGTGGAAGTTCATAAAGGAATTGAATGATCATAAGGAAATGAAAATGAATGGAATGGAATAGAATATATTTAAGCAAGGGAAATGAATAGAAAATAATGGAATTGAATGGAATAAAGTTAAGTAACCTTGATTGGATGTTTTAATAAAGGAATGGAAATGAATGAAAATGAATGGAATGTAAATAATCTTGTTTGGGAGTAACATAGAAGGAAAAGAATGAAATCATTTTATGACAATATTACTATTAGATCTCTATTTCAAAACAAAAGGTTGAATATATAGGGGTATTTTGAGAGTTTTAGTAAAAAATTCATTAAATCTAATTTCATTCCCTCTCATTCTTCCTAATTTCGAGGGAATGAAAATTTGAAATTTTAAGAGAATAGAGAGGAATGGGTGTTCCCTTCTACCAATTCCATTCCCTTTTACTTAAACTCCTAAACAAAGAAATGGACTTTGTATTCCCTCTATTAAAACTCCCAAATAAAGGAAGGAAAGAATATTTAAAAATTATTATTTTCATTCAATTTCATTCCCTCCCCTCAAACAAGGGCTCTGTGGTTTATACCCAATTGCAGGGCCAGTACACTACTGAGCAACATAATTTAAGTTGATGGTTTATCTTCGATTAATTTCTCGTATCACCGATGAAATTGAAGAAGTTGTTGATGAACATAGAAAATCTCCGTCAACACCTCGTGTTGAACGAGGAGACTTGCTTCCGTTGTCTTTCTCTTATCAGTAACCAGTGAACCATTGTTGACTCATTCGAATGTTCAAAGGCTGCCATTTTTTTTTTTACTAAATAGCCACCTATTAAGTTAATGTAAGCACCCAAAAGTTTACACCTAGCAAATGAATGCCTTAGATTAGATGACATTTGTAAGCTACTTTGGCCGCACTGTACAAAATAATCATTGGATTTTTTAGTTCTTTGTAATCTATGCATTGATGGTTCCAAGATTTTTTTCAGGTCAATAGTGTCGGAGCTAGGAATAGTTTGGAGAGAAAGTTTATTTATTTATTTTGTTTGATGAAGAAGCAATTTTAACAATAATACTACTGATGCAACACTTTCATAATAAAATCTAGGTAGCAAGTTATTAAAGGTTTGTAAAAAAATGATGTTAGTTGTGAGTCTAGATAAAAATCAATTACAACATATCGCTTAACTTTTATTGTAAAATTATTGTGAAAATATTGTGACAATAGCATTAAGATAATTATATTTAAATTTATTTCAGTTGTGTTCAAACAAAATTTAGGTTTAGGGTGTTCAAATTTTTTATTTAGGGTTAAAAAAAAAATATATATATATATATAACTTATATTTTTGTATATATATATTTTTGACCAAGTTGGGGGGTTCAAATGAACCCCCTAGGCTAGCTGTAGCGTCGCCCATGAATCTATGGTCTCTTTTTCTAATCGGACCTCATGTTGAGTGGGTCATAGGTGTGTACCAGTCCTACAATTGGGTACAAAACACAGAGAGAGAGAGAGAGAGAGAGAGAGAGAGAGAGAGAGAGAGAGAGAGAGAGAGAGAGAGAGAGAGAGAGAGAGAGAGAGAGAGAGAGAGAGAGAGAGAGAGAGAGAGAGAGAGAGAGAGAGAGAGAGTATGTTTTAGTTTTAGTTTTTTTTTTTAAATTTTTTTAGTTTATGCTGACGTGGCAGCGATTAAAATAATATTTCATTAGTATTTTTCATCCATCATTTAACAACAATGACCATTTTGATACAATATTAAAATATTAGGAATTGAAAGGTTAAAAGAGCAAATTAAACTACATTGTAAATGTTAAGTACGAAATATATAATTTACCTTATCAAAAAAATATATATATAATTTAGCTTAAATTTTATAATAGAGACATGGCAAATTATCCAGGTTGGACCAGTCTATTTTTAATATTCAAAAACGTGTTCTGACTTCTATTACCTCTTTTTCTTAATAGGTTAAGAGCAATCACACCAGCCTTTGTAAAATTTTGTAAAATACAAAAAACAACTAATTTTACGCATTCTGTCTCAAAAATCTTCCACGTCAGTCAAGCCAAAGTTGTCTAAATATCCAAAATTGCTATAGTAACCTTATATATTTACATAGTTACTGTTCATTTGCATTTTATATTTTATTATTTTTCTCTCCACATCTCTCTCTCTCTCTCTCTCTCTCTCTCTCTCTCTCATCACTTTCCCTTCACTCTCTTCTCTATCTACCTCATTAGACATGCTCTCTTCTAAACACAAAATCTCCACACATACCCATCATCAAATACTTTAGCTACTGAAATCTGTTCCTTCAAACACAAAATTCCCACACAATCTCAACATCAAATACTTTAGCTACTGAAATCTGTTCCTCCAAACACAAAATTCCCACACAATCTCAACATCAAATACTTCACCTACACAAACCCGTAATCAAGACACACACCATCTAAGTTTTTTCTCTTATTTGGCTTCAAGCTTGGTGGCCTTTTGTGGGTTTGCTAGAATTGATGTTCAAGCTTGAGAAATTTTGTGGGCTTTATTTTGTTTGTTTTGGTGTTAATTTGAGCCTCTGCCTTTGACTGAGTTTGGTTGATGGGGGCAGTAAATTAAGGAAGATTGATTGAGGGAATTGAGAAGATAAAGAGAGAAATATGAATTGAGAGAATGAAGAAGAAGAAGAAGAAGAAGGAGGAGGAGGAGGAGAAGAAAGAAAAAGATGAAAAAAAGAAGAAAAATGAGAAAAAGAAAGGGAGAGAGAGTTCAGAGAAAATAGAGTTGGCATGTGTGTTAAAGTTGGTGGGCAATGGGTAGGTGTGAAATTAGGAAAAAATGTGATAAAAATATTATTTAAATAAAAAATTGTAGAATAAACAAACTAATGTGGATGTTTTATAAAAATGAGTATAAAATAGAAAAAATATGTTTTTCTTAAACACAAAATAGACAAATTTTACATCCACTAATGCGGATGCTCTAAATGTGAAGATCCAATTTTGCAAGGTCTATCGAAGTGTCTAACCATTGTTCCAAAAAGTAAAATTAAAAATCATTGTTTGGTAGCCAAATTTGAAAACAAAAAAACGAGGTGGATTCTACGAAGAAAAATCTTAGGTTGTCACGGTGTTTTTAAAAACAGAACTTTAAAACGTCGTTCTCAAATTCACTGTGCGAAATTAGAGAACACATTTTTGGGGTCTTCAGATTTCGCTTTTGTTCTCTCTATGATTTTTTTTTTTTAATTCATTAATTAAAACTGTTAAGATAATTAGCTATTTTACAAGGAATGAAAAAGCAAAGTTGAGCAGTACAGAAATAAACGATTAGAACAAAATGTACGAGGATCCTAGTCCTAGATCTAGGTTTCTCTAGATGTCTTATCTCAAATCATAATAAATGTATAAAACACATCTTGTAGGTAGATTTTCCCCCCTTTCTATCTATCAACAGTCAACACCACCAAAAACAAAAAAGATTTCACAATTCTCTTCTACCAAGAAGCCAGCTGCAACAACCCCCAAAGAGCCACAAAGCCCTTGTCCGTCTCCAGTGGAAGCCCCCTAAGAAAACGACTGAGATGTATAGATCCACAGTAACCACAGCATGAGAAGTGTTTAGCCAGATATGAAGCATATGTTGGGGAAGGACAGATTAGATACATAGTCATGTTGGAACTTGTGTCACCTGTCACAAAGTTCAAGCTAATTGAAAGTTCATCAAAATGACATTCACCAAGTTTAAGTTCTAGTTACTACCTCTCCCAACTTTCTACGGAAAATCAGCTCTACTTCACCACGGAGGCTTTCCATATCCATTGCATAATCTCTTAGAACTTCATCTGACATTAAATTATGGAGTTGCTGCCTCATTCTCTCTAATGCAGCATCCAAACCACAATATTCTTGAAAAACCAGAGGGTCAGCCATCCTGATATGCAGAAGATTCTTAATCGCAACAAGTGCCTGCAATACATCACAAAATCAGCATAACATAGACGAGATCCTTTTTTTTTTTTTTACAAGGAAAAATTTTATTTGAAAAAGAAAAGGAAAAGAAACAAAAATGGATGTGTACAAGCCCTTTTCAAAGAATACAACTCAAAAGGAAAGAGAGTCAATAAAATCAAAAAAGACATGGAGGGGGTGCCACCTAGAGCATGCCATCAAATAAATTGAACTCCATTCTTGCCATTGTACATTTGGTCAGAAAAGTAACTGCATATGCAGAGAACAAAACATTCTATATAAAAAGTTTTGATAGTTTTTTAGTGTCTAATAAAGTATATAAATGGTCAATCACCTTCTCCTGTAGATCAAGATCATCTGATGCAGTTTGATCAACCACAGACTTCAATAAAATGTGATTGCTAAAAAAGGGCAGCTCAGCTCTTTCCATATTTTCTAATTGACACTCTGTCAGATCACCCACAAGAAACACAGCTTTCTTGCGCAGTCTGATATCAATGCTTGAATTACTCAGAACGTCCTAACAAACAGTTACTGTTAGTTGCAATAATCAGCTATACAAATATCTCAAATCTTTTTCTCATTCTAATGTATGCTACCTGAAGCATCAAATCTCCAGCTTCTGCATAGAACAATTCCTGACCAGCTACATTGCTTCGAATCAAAGCTGAAACAGCATATAATGCTTTGGTGGCTTCTTCTACGGAAATGGATTTTACCATCTTTATTAGTTGTGCCAGTGCCCCAAGTTCCAGGATCTGAAAATTTTGCAGATTTTTAAATCAGATTATGTCAAGTACATATCACTTAATTGTGTGAAAAAAAATCTTCTGCAGAACATGTTGATTAAATATGCACCATCAAATAAGAAGTTAAAACATAAAACACAAACCTTTTTGTGGCATAATAGGTTCAGAAAAGAAACATTTCATACCTGCCTTTGAACAACTGGGTTATTCTGACTGGCTGTCCCAAGAATCCATGCAGCAATTCTCCGTATATCTGAGTCAGGGTGATTGAGCTCTTGTATAACCACGGCAAAGCCCCCAAGTTTGTTAAAATCTGACAAATATAAGATTAACTATGTGAGTGACTAATCTCGCAGGAGAAAGCAAATACGAGAACACCTCAAGATTCTAGATATCAAACTCGGAAGAAATGTCATCACACCAACAACTAAACTGCGATGATTATCATGATTTATCTTAATGCATATCTTAGGAAAAGGTTGGCAAGTGATGCGTTCAACGGCTGCCTCACTGGTTTCTCAAGTATTATAGTTATAGAAACAATATGACATGACAGTGGCTATTAATGTTGTGACTGGAAAAAAATAAATTTTAGAAGGCCCTTAGCTCATATGGATAACAAGAACACCTTTCGGGAACACTTTTTTTTTTTATTGGTAGGAACACCTTTTGTGAACTCTGATCACCCATGAGAGGGGAAAGGGCAGGGGTAGCTGTCTCAAACAATCCTATTTTGCACCACGCAGGGTTTACTTAGCACTGAAGCTACCCAACTATTTTGGATCCCCCAGTGGCACTACTCTGACATGCTCACCAAAGGGTCTGCATGTGTTTCAAATCGCAGCTCACATGGCCAGATTTCAAAGTCTCGTCCCTTCTGTGAAAGCTCCAGTGCATTGCACAATATATTAATGTGTAAGGTCAGGACGGTGGTTGTCCTCAAAAATTGACCAGTTACCTATATTTCTATAACAAGACTATGAGCTCAAGCTCAAATGGAATCTCTTCTGTTGAATGAATAGGGTGGAGGGTGTTGGGTATGATAGAAGTACAAGACCCACCGGGTGAGAGTGTAACTTTCCAATCAAAATGAAAAAATTCTATAGTTCTGCATCAAAGCCCATATCATCTTGAGAAAAATTAATTTCTTTTTCTTTTTTCTCTTTATCCTGGAAAGAACACATTTATTCAATACGGTTCAGCACCAAGCAAACTAGTGGTGCATGTCTTCTACCAAATATTACAGCTCTATGAGAATAAAGTATTCACACATACCATTTGCATTGTCTATTGGCTCAACAAGTATAAGAAGCTCCTGTAGCGCACGATGGCAATCTTCCAGAGATACAGATGAATTATTCAAGTCATCTAGTGCAATTTGCATCAATTGTGCATCTGATGGCGTTTTTAGCTTTTCCATCAGTTCCTGTGTAAGCATTATACCTATATCAGATATCTCAAAAAAGCACATTGAACAAGAAGGTTAACATATACAGAAGCACAAACACAGTTGCTAGGGTCAAATTAACATATGCCAAGGAACAGGCAGAGGTGATGTACATGCATGCATTGAAGGCTTCATCCATTCATAACAATAATGCAGAGAATTTTATACTACCAACATAGAAAATTTGCATTCTACACAAATTATAATAACCAAAAACTAAACAATACACACATGGGTGACAAAATGCATCAATATGAAAAAAATGATTGGAATCAACAAGGACCAACAGTTACAGAACAAGACTAAAAAGAACATAGAGAAAGTGAGAAAAGACATCATTCTTTTTTAATAATTCAATTGTTATAACAAGCGAGAAGGGGGTTTTAAATCCCAATAAAGAAGAATAGACAATGCCACTGAGCTACAAGGCTCTTGGTGACATCATAAGATAATCTGCACTAGATAGTGCATAATAGCAGAGAAGATTCATGTAGACAATCACAATCACAATCCCATAATAAAGTAAGTATCAATGCTTACATAAATTGAGTTAGAAGTAACAACCCTTTTTTTACTCTCAAAATATCATATCAGTAAACTCTAAATTTTACAAAAGAATGGACAAAATAAACTACAGTATTATTTTATGATTTCCAATTTCCAGCACCTCATAATTTCCCACCTTTAGTTCCGTTTGTCGCCTTTTTAGCTCGGTAGGAGATAGTCGTTGAACATCTTGAGATGTTTCCTTCAATTTTGCAGGGTCAGAATGACCTGATTCATTTACAAATTACAAGAGAAACAAAGCCACTCTCAGTTAAGATATATATATGACATCTCATTGAACATTTATGAATAGAAATAAATAAAGAAGAATCTCTAAACAAATGACCTGATTCTTACTCATTTTACAAAACAGACTTTACCGAAGACACTTTCAAACCCATGATTTTTTTTTTTTTTTTTGAATTTTGATACGAAATTATATATTCAACATAAGAAAAAAAAGTTAATTTAAAAAAAAAAAAAAGTGAATAATGTTGTAATGGCAAGGTAAGGTAAATATTCACACAGAAGTCAATATTCAATAGTTACTTTTCAACTTTGCAAGTAAAATAATCCAACTTCAAATTCTGAAATTTATTTTGAGACAATCATCTTGGGTTATGAAACTAGTGGCCTAAGACAATTTTTATTTTTATTTTTTAAACAACAACAACAAAAGTGAAAAACCCTCCAAATTGAATGATGAAAATGACCACTTAAGTGCACAAATCAAATAAAAGAACTCAGTTACGGCGCGGACCCTATAATTATAATTAGAATTAAAATAGGGAAGAAAAAAAAAGAGAGTGAAAATTGTGTACAAAAAAAGAGTAATAAAAATACCAATAGCCCACTGAAGCATTCCTTCGATGGAAGAGAAGCCACCATCAGAGTCAGAGTCATCTTCTTGCTGCGCTTGTGGCTTGCTAAGCAGATCCACCTCATCCTTTGCAGTGGACCAATACAACGAAGAAGAACCATTATTGTTGTTGTTTTCAAGAACCCGGTTGGCACTAGCGCTCACTTTCAATATTCCAAAGAGGAATAACAGGCATAATAATATTGCAAGGCTGCTTCCTGGACTCCTCTTCATTGCTATGCTATAAGTTATGGTGTGTGATTTTGATATTTAGTATTTTGATGTGGGAGGCTATCTGGACTGGAACATACATATGCTATGAGTCCTCTCTTTCTATTATATGACTAGTGATTATTTTTACAGTGGCTTTTTAACCAAACACGGGAACGGGATGTTCATGTTCATGTTCATGTTCATGTTCATGATGTACTCCCTAATTGATTATGTACCGTTCATCAGGGATCGAAAGGTTCTCAAGTCAAGCCAAGCGGGATTGCGTTTAACGCTCTGTTTGTTTTGCTGCAAAATTTTCTGTAAAGATAGTTTTTCACATTTTTCAGTGTTTGATAGCACAAAAAAAAACTAGTCAATGAAAAACTATCTTTAGTCAATGAAAAATCCTAATAAAAATAAGGCTTATTTTTTATAGCTTGTTTTCCAAAAATTTTTTTTGGAAAACAATCTCTATCTCACAATACGCTCTCTCACTCTCACTCTTTCTCTTTTCCCTTTTCTTTTTCTTTCCTCACACCCTCACTATCACTCACTCTGGTCTCTCCTCTTCCTAGATCTCTCTCCCTCACTCTCTCTCCATATTTCTCTTCCCCTTTATAATACAATTCTTTGAGTAGATTTTTTTTCCTTCATTACTCAGTAATTATTTCATTCCTCTCTACCAACTTGCAAAAGAGAACATATTTGCAGCGGTAATTATTCATTCCTCTCTATCAAAATCTCAATTCTTTACTTTGAATTTCAAACTTGATTTTATTTTTTTCTCTAAGAAACTTTTGGTTTGATGGATTCCATGTATAAGTTTTTTTTTGCACATAAAAGTGCTAAAAAAATATATAAAAAATAAATAAGAAGAAAGAATGAATGAATGAAGTAAAAGACGAAAATTTTAAACATAGTGCCTATATGGCTCTAAATTACTTTTACATAACACAATTTTTTTTGTTGATAGATACATTATGCAGATATTATGTAGTGATGATATATTATGTAGATACATTATATAAATACATAATTTTGAGTAATATTAAAGACTTCTAGTTGACCATAGTAGACAATTAGTATACTAGCAAAAAGAGTAGACAATGAAAAGTTATTGTTATTTTGTACTTATTAAAGATGTATTCTCCTGTCAATTTTACGTATATAGACAAATGGTTAATATATATATATATATATATATATATATATATATATATATAAATGTGTGTGTGTGTGTGTGGACGTTCCTGTCCATATATATAAGTAAAATGAGTGGTAGAGATCATGAAAATTTGACAGCTAATTTTTATTGTATATATTGTCAAAATTTTAGTATGAAAACCAAATTCATCCTTGGTTTTTTTTATTTTTTAATATTGATTACATTAGTTAGTTTACATAATACACATGTTTTAAATTACACAAGAAATATAAAAAATAAAAATAAAAATTTGCATATCAAACACCAGAAAACATTCTCAAGCTTATTTTCAAGGTCGTTATCAAACAATGGAAAATGATATAGTTTTCTAGAAAATGCTCTTTGGAAAATTAACAATTTTCCAGAAAATGTTGATGCTGAAACAAACAGAGCGTAACTTAGGTTGTGACTGGTGATAGAGCGTGTCACCTGCAGTTGGGTTATATGCAATTCCTTGAATGAGGCTGACTTGGGCCAATTACAACATGCCAAATTATATATATATAAACACCTCAATTCCAACTCATCAAGGAGTTTGTTTGGATGGAGGGGAAGTAGAAAGAAAGGAAGAAATAGGGTTTCATGTGGTTTTATTTTTTATTTTTTATTTATTTAAATTTTAAGAGGGAGGACTACATTGCAAAATTAGAAATGAACCCATCGGTTTGTGGATTTCAAAGAACTCCTATCTTGGATAATACAGCAGGATAAGAATCTAGAACTATTTGACATGATAGCGTGGTCGATTTGGACTCAACGGAATCAAGTCTGTTTAGCTTAGCCAAACGTTAATCTCAATCACTTGGCGCAAGTCTCCAAGGATTGAAATGAAGAGTTCATGGCCACGCTGTAGACACTGCATTTTATACCCTTTACGACTCGAGCCCCCATTTCCCAATGATGTTGAAATTCTAAGACCTAAGGTTAGTTTCGGGCCCAATCAGATATTAAATTGACTTGAGAAATGTTGAAATAAAAAAAAAAAACTTTTAATGAGCAGATAAATCTTTTTGGAAAAATAAGGCCAAGGAAGCCCTCGGCATTCGTACGTAGGAATCAACCTATGTGCACATGCAGGGTCCTAGAAACTATGAAAGACAAGTTTTCTATATTAAAGACTGAAATTTAGAATGAATCCCACATTGTGTAGGAGCCATTCCAAACCCCCATTTCACAATATAAATAGTCATACATGGTACATTTTCAAAACGCACAGAAATCCTAAGAGAAAACACCAAGATAGTGAATCAAAGAAGGAGTTTTTCACAAAACATCCTCAAGTTAATTTTCTTTTAATTAGGGCCTTTTCTAGCCTTGATCTTTGAGTTTAAGATTACTAATCACTCATTTTGTTAGTTATGAATAGATTTGACTGAGGAAAACGGTCAAAAAATCAAGCTTGAAGAGTTTTTGCTTTGAGGTATTAGTTCTAAGCTTTTTCTTTTATTTTATTTAGTTTAATTTTGTCTTTATTTGTTTCTTTGCTTGCTTTATGTTTATATAGCTTAGGTTTATGTAGTTTTTATGTTTTAAAGCATGGTAGGATGTTAGATTTTTTGTCTTGAAGTTCTGGTCTATTTTCTATGTTGCTAGGGTTTTTAGGTTGAACCATACGTGCGCATAATCCTAGCTGCATGCACAGGTTGGATTATGCACACGCAGGCTTGTTTATGCTCACGCATGATCCTGCCCAAAAACCCTAACCCTAATTTTTCTGATTTTGTTTTTGATTTCACATGTAATTCTTTTGCTTTAGATCCTATTTATGTATTCGTAACTTTTGAGCTTCTATTTCACATGTTTGTTTGTTTGCCTTTCACAACTTAAATAGGGTTTATATTATATTCCCTTGTTTTAATGCCATGAACACACATGCACATGTTCATGCATGAATGCCATAAGTGCTAAGCTGCTGTGAGGTAAGTCATGCATTCATATGCACATGCATTTGTTTGCAATATAATCTTGTTTAGGTTTGATGATATGATGATTTGAATAAACATGTTTGCATTCTTAATGCTTTGGGTGATAACATGATTTGTTTGTTATGTTTCTGTTTTGATCTAATGTTCATATGTTGCCGCCTTGGATGATGTAACATGGTGTGGTGAGAAGTATGCTAGATGAATGATAGGTTGACGTGAGATGCCATGCTAGATGAATGTTAGTAGATGCCGTGATAGATGAATGATTAGGTCTTTTTGGGATGATTGATGCCATGTTGTATGCTTAGATGTATACTCGTGTGTGTGTGTGTGTGTGTGTGTGTGAGTTAGAATGCAATATTGAGTATGCCTTTAATAGGGTTAAGAAATTGTCGTGGGACTTTTTTGCGACTGCGGGCTGGGCTACCACCTGCCACGCTATGGCTTAAAGGTTTTAGGTCAGACAGTCAGGACCGGCCTGATCACAAATCGCCTCAAACTGGCATGTGCGCAAACTAAAGCCCCTTTTTTGCTGAAACGTTGATCACTCGCCCATGGCAGATAAAACTGTTACAAGAAAATTATGGCAGATGGGTATAATATAATAACAATAAAAGGAAGTATGTTGGATGTCAGCCAGAAAACAAAGAATACTGAATGAGATAAGGGAGAATTAATGCAACAATATAAATGCGATATGAATATGACGATATAACAAATAAAGGGTGTGGTGGGCCTTTTTTGTGACTGCGGTCTGTGTTACCTCTTGCCATGCTATGGCCCAAGGGTTTTGGGTCAAAGAGTCAGGACCGGCCTGATCACAAATCGTCTCAAACCTACTTGTGCGCAAACTAAAGCCCTTTTTTTTGCTGAAACGTTGATCATTCACCCATGGCAGATAAAAACTGCTACAAGAAAATTATGTCAAACAGATATAATATAATAACAATAAAAGGAAGTATGTTAGATGTCAGCTAGAAAACAAAGAATACTGAATGAGATAAGGGAGAATCAGTGCAGCAATATAAATGCGATATGAATATGATGATATAACAAATAAAGGGAAATAGCACCAATGCTTAATCGACGAAACGAAAGAAAGGATGGTTAGACTGCCATGCTTGCCTTACAGAGTTAAGTCCAAGAAGGAAACCGCTTCTTCAATGTGGGTATCTCACAAAGATCACCTGCCACGGAAATAGCCCACTTTGAGAGAATGAGCCTAAATGGCTTAAGCTCAAATTCCTTAGTCTTTACTAGAGGGTAGGCTTTTTAGAGGGAGAGAAGGGATTGACCTATTGGTGCATGCCACACTCTTGCCTACTCTCTGTTTTTCTTTCTTTTCCTAAGTTTTCTGCTTTGTTTATTTTTTTACTCTCTTGTTCCTTTTTGTGATTCTTTCGTTGTTGTTAATTGTGCACGGCGGAGTACCCTTTTATACTGTTTGCCGTGATGGGTTTTTACTATTTTACCTTTTAACTGCTTTTGTCTAGGTGTGGGTGTCCTTCCAGACCACCCTCTGGTCTGTTAGCTGTCCAGCTAGCACCACTTACCTGTACTAGCCATGCCACCTCCCATTACCAGACAAAAGTCTTATTTTGTTTGCTTGCCCACTGTGGCATTCCCATCTGGATAGGGGTGGGCGTTCTTTCTTACGGTCCCTCATGGTATGCATCTAGCGATTCCAACTCGTTTTTCCCTTTTTTGGGTGGTATATCATCTCAGCAGGACATTTCCCCTAAAAGAGTTTGAGCGGGAACCACAGAATAGGCTCTCCCCTTCTCCCCACTGCCAAACCATACCCTCTCTTACCTCTGGCCCGTGGCCCACCACTCCTGTTTTGGTTGGGTACAAGTTGGTGGTGCCTGAACCTTGTGCATGCTCCACTTCCATGTGTGTCCATTACTTATTTGCTGCTCATGCGTTTGCCATGACTTGAAGTCTCGTCTATGCATTTTGCTGCTCATTCTTGGCTTTTGTGGCATGAGTGGATTTCAGAGCCTTTTTTCTTTATAGCTTGCTTCCTTCCTAGACTGGGCCTTGCTTGATTGTGGGCTTTTCTTTCTCTAATTCATTCTTTATTCCTTTGGCAAGCCTGTTGGTACTTCTGCCACACCATTCGGTTGTTCCTACTGTATCATTATTTGCCCTATGCTTGCTGAACCTCTTTTGGGCCTACTGTATGCTTTTCCTTTGCTTGATTCCAGTAGTCCAGTATTATCATTGGGCTAGTATTCATGCTCTTTTAGGTTTCCTTGGCCTGTCCCATTGCTTCCGGGCTTCCTTAGCCCATCTCATCCATTTGGGCATCCTCGACCCATTTCCTTCTCTTGGGCATCCTCGGCCCATTCCAATTCTTCACTCCCATGGGCTTTTGCTAAGTCTTTTGGGCTTCCTTGTCCCAAATTTCCATTTCCTTTTCCTTTAGGGTTTATGGGCTTCCTATTAACCCCTTACTTACTTACTTAATTCATTACTTCGGGTCTCTTTGGTCCATTCTTGTTTACTTTCTATTTCTCATAGTGTCCATGGGTTTATTACTTCTCTCTCTGGGCTCCCTTAGGTCCGCTTGCTTTCTTTGAGGCCCATTTACTATTTTCTAGGCCTTTGATCTATCGTTCTCGCCATTTGGGTTTGATGGTTTTCTAACTCAATTTACTAACTCTTTTCCTCCCATATTGTTGGGCTTCTTCCTGCTGTTAGGCCCTTTTGCCAAAATGAGCATCAACAGACATAAGACATAATGAGAGGAAGACAACCCTAATGTTGAGCAATTTTGGGTGCCTAACACCTTCCCAAGACCTTACCTAAACTTCGAACCCATATCTCTAATAGTAAGATAAAAAATGTCATTCCTCGAGAGAACGCTATATATATAGTTCCTAGACCATTACAAAAACTAAGTGGCGACTCCCCTCATTGTGTCCACACTTGCAAGTTCCACTCTCTTTGCCCCAGCAGTGGTCCCATGCTTTGTGGCAACCCCCCCTTCTGCATGTTTCAAAATTAATTCAACAGAGCTACTTTTGTCGCTGAAAATAAGGTTGGCATTGGAGTTATTATTCGAGATTCTCAAGGCATGGTCATTGCTTCTCTATCTCAACTGCTCCCCGAGGCATTTCAAGCTGTTGAAGTCAAAGCCTTAGTTGCGGTGAGAGTTTTGGAGTTTGCCTCAAAGCTGGGTATTGCACAGGTAGTAATGAACGCTCTTGCTAAGGTGGGTGTTTCTTTATCTTCATATGGTCTTTTAATTATGGCTGTAAAATCTTTTTCCCTTAATTTCTATCAATTACGTTACTCTCATGTTAAGAGAGAATGAAATATGGTCACTTATAGTTTAGCTAGGCATGCAATAACTATTTTTGATTTCATTGTGAGGATGAAGTCTGTTCCTTCACAGGTTGTTTCTATTTATCAGGCTTATTTATCTGTCCTTTCTTAGTTTTTAATACAATCTTTTTCTTTCTCAAAAAAAAAAAAAAAATTTGTTAAGCCAATCCAACATGATTCGAAAGAAAAATGCCTGACTTATAGAAAAACGAGGCAACTTGTACCTAACTTATGGAAATGTCGTGTGGGACTAGGGTAACCCGTACCAGAACTGACCCTAAAAAAGCTGGTCAAGTATGAATATTTACATAACTAGATTTACTATTAAAGTTTATTAGATTGAGGAGCAATTCACACACACACACACACACATATATATATATACACACACACACACACACATATATATATATATACACACACACACACACACACACACATATATGTATGTATGTATGTATACCTAATATGTTATGTTTTATTTTTTATTTAGTTATCTTTTTAGATAATTTAACTTTATTATTATTTTACATACAACAATACAAACAAGGGCACTTAAAAAGGTTGATTACTTTACATAGTCCACAACATTTAGGGTACGTTTGGTACACTACATAAGGATTACAACATAAATTGTAATCTTTATTACTAGGAATAAAATGTGTTGTAATATAATAACTAAACCTATTCATAAGTTTGGTTGTGAGTTATAACAATATAACAAAACTTAAAATTTATTTTAGGAAATATTTTATTCATACAATTATATCTCCTTAAAAATTGTTATTTTTTAAATTTAAGAGAGATATATGTTATTTTTTATGATTTTTTATTTCTATAATTGTTAGATGTATATGGAAAGTTTGTTTATTTGGACTTCAAATGAATGGAGTGCGTGGAGAACCAATTTGGCAAATGAAATGTTTAATTCATGGAGAAATAGGAGAGAAATATAGTTTAATAATATAATACTTTGATTTATGACTTTTTCATGTATTTTTTTCTTGAGTTAATAAATTTTTCTATTGCATTGGTGTTAAACTGTTTATTATGTGTGTCTAAACTTTTGCATATTAATTACATTATATTTTATCATCTTGCCATTTTATTTGTTAGTATTTGGAGAGATATGGAAACGATTGCACTTGATCTTCAAGATCCTTTTAAACGAAAGTGGACTCCTGCTAAAGATATAAAACTAGTGGAGGCTTTGGTAGAATATCACCATAAAAAAGAAGGACCCTGAGAATAAGTTTAAGCCTGGATATTTGAAAATCTTGGAAGGAAAGATTTCTACCAAATTACCTAATGCTGGGTTAAGAGCAAAACCACATATTGAGTCAAGAATGAGGACTTGAAAAGAGAATTTCAAGTTATCCATGAAATGTTGATTGGGCCTAACACAAGTGGGTTTGGATGGGATACTGTGAGAAAGTGTGTTACTATTGAAAATGATGTATGAGATGCATATGTGTAGGTAAAAGTTCACCATCTTAGAGATCCATGTATTTTATCTCCCTTGGTTTAACATAATTTATTTAATTTTATCTTGCCATTTTCATATTGTTGTTAATTGTTTTGTAGAGTCATAAGGGGGCAGCTGCTTGTAGAAACAAATCATTTCCACACTATGAAGACCTTTGCGTTGTATGCAAAAGACCATGTTACTGGTAAAGACGATCAAGCACCTGCAGATGTTGTTGAAGAATTAGAAATAGAGAAAAATGATGACAAATTAGATGATATTCATAAAGATGTGGATTGTACGCAAATTCCCACCCCTGGTAGTAACGGGGAAGAACAAAATGCTCGAAAAAAGAAAAGAAGAATTCAAAGTGGTGAAGATAATATGGTAGAAGCAATAAAAGAAGTTACAATCATTCTTGCTGCTCAGTTTAAGGATGCATCAGATTAACTTAGCAAGACAGTCATTAGAGTAGTAGTAGCTGAAAGCAGGTCCAAAATCAATAAGGAATTACTAAAACTATTTGGCCTTACAACTAAGGAGTGTCACCAGGCAACTAAATTAATTGCTTGTAAACATGAACTAATAGACATTTTCCTGAGCATGCTGGATGTTGAGAAGGAAGAATGGGTGAAAGGCCTTATTAATGGTGACTTTTGAGTGGTTGACAAAGGTTGGAAAATTCAATTTGCATTTATGCTTCGTCTTTTTTTATCCCATTTGAACACGGGGCTCCTAAGAATTTTGGATGATTGTGGTGTTTTTTATAGGTAAATGGGATGTTATGTTATTGAAATTTGATGTACTTTGGGCATTTTAAGACTTTTCAGTGGTTATTCAATATTTAGTTTCATCTTTCCTGTTCTTTGATTTCATTCATGTGCACCATACTTGTAATTTTGTTGTTGATGCTTTAGCTAAAAGAGTTAGGAACATGGTGGGGTGTCAGGTCTGGTTTGAGGTCATGCCCGAAGACATTGCACCTATAGTTGGCTTTGGTATTCATTGGTTGGTGTTATTCAATATATTCCCAAGTTTATAGTTTGGTTTCTTAAAGACAAAAAAAAAAAAAAAAAAGAAAAAGAAAAAAGAGAAGACTTTTCAGTGATTGGATTATGTTTTTTTTAGATAAATGGAGTTGTCGTTGACCTTGATTATTATCTTATAGTTAATAATATGGTAAAGGTATATATAAAAATTATCAGGGAAAAAAGATACCTATAATACTAGGGCAGGGTCTAAGATTTAGTCTCTTTCCCCTAAGCTCCTAATAGAAACAAAGAACATACAGCAGCCAAAATGAATGAATGGGATTTCAAACTGAGATATTTAGTTGTTGATAGTATTTAAAGTTGAAAAAGAATAACGAAATAGTGATAGTGTTTGTTGGGAAAATTTTAGAGGTGTGAGACATGAGCATGACCATTGAGGATTTTACCAATTTCCCACCACAGGACACGTAGAGAAGCAAAACTTGTTTGAGAGAGAATAAGACAAGTTAATTTTAATGCAATGAAATGAAAGCAACTTTATTATTAAAAAGAAAATGATTTTTTTTTCATTAGAGGTCTCCATTCAAGATTGGGTTCATTAAAGTAATCCTTATCAAAAATGTATTTATTATTATCATAAGGGCATTTTAGGCAATTTGTTCATTACACTGTCTTAAGATGTTGCACCAACCATGTGGAATACAGATTTAGGGTTCTATTACTATAGGGTTACCAAACAACTGAATATGAATAATTATTACATTACAATATCTTGCATTCCTTGTAATATCTATTCCTCTTTCTATGTAATCATCATTACAGTTTACTAAATGTGCCCTAAGTTTTTGAAACTATTGCACTTACTAAGGAATAGCTAATACAACCCTTTTAAACTCACCTCATTCGAGGTTAACCCAACAAGGTGGGCCCTCGCTTAAGAGAACTCCCTCAAATTTAGATTAGCGCCTGGAGTTATAAGGCCATACCTAACAACCCACCGCTGCAAAAGGAAGCATGAGCCATAGGTTAGTTTGCAAGATGACGATTTGAAAGATGAAAGTTGCAAGATGATACAGTTTGCAATGGCTACAAGCTACAAATGAACTAACCTCAAGGAGCTTCCAAGGCCCTACAAGCCGCCGCAAGGTGCCCCGGCTAAGGGTTTTGAGGGTGGAGTAAAGATAGGCGAGACATGCATGCCCCTAATTGGCCCTCTGTGCATCTCCAAAGTCTTGAAAAATGGTCAACCACCTTAAGGACATCGTTTGCCCACCATTGATGAAGAGATAAGCTCCCAACAAGTGTAGAAGGAAGGCCCTAGCCATATGAACGCGCTCTTCCGTAGTCCTTTATGGGAGAAGCATGTAATCGAACTCCAAGTCAAAGTAGCAGATAGTCTCGTTGGCGTACTTCCTCCCCTACATGTCAAGACCCAACTAGATGCCCAACACACCATCCAAATTGATGATGGCCCCTTCGAAGCTAAGGCTGGTCATGCGGTAGAAGTCATAGGGAGTCACCATCATCTCCCGCTTAGCAATGTGGAAGGTATGAGTAGTGTCCTACCACCTCTTAATGAGGTATTGCACCAAGGTAGCACTTATGGACCGTTGTAGTAGAAGGCCAAGGATAAGCTTGAAACCCACTTCCTGGATGTAGGCCCTGATTTCGGGGACAAGAAGGTTGTACCACTCCGCCACCTTGTCGGTGCTTTCCCTACTAGCATAAGGGGATGAGGACTGCAAAAGAAAAAAATAGCATTAGATTCTTGATTCAAGCAAAAATGATGACAAATGGTGTTTTCGATGCAAGTATAAAGATGAAGGATACATTGATGTTCAGATGAAAAAATGACAAAAAGGGTGTTAAGATTGCATATAGAGGTGAAACAGTTGAAATTGAAGTAAAAATGGGTAGAGTAAGGCCTCTGCGAGGCATAGCACGACCTCTACCAGGTATATCACGTACGTGGGTCAAAGCTCACATACACAAACAGGGCCCCGTGTACGCAGGTCCATCCCCACATACATAGAGACTCAAGAACAGACCTGTGTATGCAAGAACAGAACGACATATGCGTAAATCCAAGCTGTGTACGCAGGCTCAAGCCCACGCACGTAGAAGCATAGACAAGAGGTATCCTTTGACATTTTCCAGCATATATCAACCAAAATCAATCCTAAGCATGTTCCTACCCCTCGTAATGTGTCAGGTTTTCATTTAAACCCATCACATAACAAAGCCCAAGAATTTACATGGCTAAAAACACATTAAAATGGAAGATCAAAGAGAAACTTGAAAATGAGAAAAGTTTGAAAAACTTACAGATTCAACTATGGGATTGTGGTTCTCCAGCCGTTATGTCAATGGAGGAGGCCCCATCAATCTCACTGCTCCACTCTAGCGGGTCGGGAGAAATGCATTGGAGGAAAGGACGTAGGAAGACTTTTTGGCCTTGGGTGCCATTGGAGGAGATGAAAAAGTCTAGAGAGAAAATGAGAGAATGAGGGAGTTTTGAGAGAATGAGAGAATCATATGGTGTGAGTAAAAGAGAGAAAAGGGAAGCTTTTGTAGAGAAAAAAAAGAGTTATGAAGAATGTGAAGAGATGAGGGAGATGAAGAGAATGAGGAAGAAAAAGAAACGGGTGGTAACCGTAGGGAAAAATGAAAAGGCAAGAACACACCTGATGGCTAAACTATGTGTAGTTTAGGCCTCACCACTAAACTGCGTGTAGTTTAGTCATGAACAGTAAAAAATAAAAAAATAAAAAAAAACTTTTTTCAAAAAAAGGAAAAACATCTTAAGACTGCCCCAATAGGCACAAAGTCACCAAGGACTCTCCAACGAGCAATAAAGGAAGTAGAAGACTCTTCCCCCCAATTAAGTATGTACATCCCAAAACCATTTCCAGCAAATCACATAAATTCAAAAACACCATCCCCAGTAAGGAAGCAGATGATTCTTCTCCAGTGGATCAAGCATATCTAGAACATCATCCCCATGGAGGAAGCAGAAGATTCTTTCTTGATGGACCCAAGCATATTTAAACAGCCCCCAATGAGGAAGCAGAAGATTCTTCCCCAATGAATCAAGTGCACTTAAAGTATTCCAGTAAGGAAGCAAAAGATTCTTCCTTAAAGTTCTCAGCATACCACGAAGGAAGCAAAAGATTCTTCCCTAGTGGATCATACACCTACAAAAGCTACACTACTCCTCAGCAAGTCCATTTCTACCACTCCTGAGCGAGTTTCTCATCCCCAAGTAAGTCATAAAATAGGTAGAAGATTCCTCCCCATACATACCAACTCCTCAGCGAGTTTTTACCGCCCCCAGTGGATCCAACAATCAAGACTACTTGTGCACATATCCTTCGGGAATTGAACATGTAGCACAGTAGAAAAAGGTAGAGATAGAGATAAAGAAAGAGACCAAGGTCAACCTGAGACAAGAGCCTCACTAGAAAAGGTAGAGAAATAAGTGAAGAAGATAAGAGGAGTAAGTAACCCAGAGAAGTTTGAGGCAAAAGCCCCGAATGGACACCACAGAGACTGTATCCTATTGTTGTTTGTTGGATTAGCTTGAAAAGTGTCCTTGCTTGTTTTTATTTTTCTTTTTAAGTGACTCTAGGATAGTGAGTTATTCGCCATTTACTTGCAAGTGGTAAAACAAGTTTTGGGATAGTGGACCTGTCATTGCTCGTTTCCCAAGCAACAAAGGTGGGACTTCGGACATACAAATCCCACGCAACTCTCCGAAGTTGCATATCGCCCCATGTATGCGTGATGTTGTATGCATAGGTTGGGCTCGAGTTGTATGTTGAAACAAAATGTTTTGTCTCTTATTCTTTTGATTCCGTTAGCGAAACTTACGAATAAAAAAAAGGGGTATTTGTAGACACCGCATTTTATACTCCTTAGGACTCGGGCCCCTGTTCCCCAATGATGCTCAAACTCTAAGGCTCAAGGCTAGTTTAAAGTCCAATTAGATATCGAATTGACTTAAGAAGTGTTAAAATGAAAAATACAACCTTTTAAATGAGCAAAATTCTATTTTTGGAAATAAAATATCTAAGTGGCCCTCAGCCCATATACGTGGGCAGCAACTTGCATTCGTGGTTCAAAGCATGCGTACGCAAGCACATTCCTGCGTACACAGCTAGGGTTTTAGAAACATAAAAAAAAAAAAAAAAGTTTTCTGCAATAATAGATGAGATTTGGAATGAATCCACATCATCTGGGAGTTGTTTCAAACCCCATTTTTTTCACTATATAAAGCCTTACATGGTACATGTTCAAGACACATAGAAATCCCACGGAAAAAAAAAAGATTCACTAGAAAATAGTTAATCAAACGGAAGTTTTTTACAAAACACCCTCAAGTCAATTTGATTTGATTTAAACATTTTCTGGCCCCAATCCCTTTAGTTTAACATTGCTAATCACTTTCTTATTGATTTGTGATAGATTTGACTGAGGGAAACGGTAAAAAATAAAGGCTATGAGCTTTTTGCTTTAAAGGTATTCTTCTAGCTTCTTTTTTTTTCCTGTCTTTCTCTTGTCATTTTAATATGTTTTTCTTGTCTAGTTTATGTTTATATATTGTTTAGTTTAGCTTTATGCTTGTTTGATGTTTAAAAGCATGCTAGGTTGCTAGATTTATGTCTTTCCTCTATGCTCTGTTTTTCTATTTCGTGTTTCTGGGTTAAGGGTTTTTGAGCAATCCTACGCACGCATGTCATGAGTAGGCGTACGTAGGTCAAATCTTGCATACGCAGGCCTTTGTCTGCGTATGCATGCATTTGCCTAGAAACTCTAATTAGGATTTCTGCTTTGTTTGGTTTGCTTGTTTCACTTATCTTGCCTCTGTTTAAATCCTTTTTACATACATATCTGTATTTGAGTTCCTATTTCACATGTTTTTTTTGCTTATTTGCTTTTAACTTGTTAGTTAGGGTTTTCTTGTTTAAAATGCTATGTACATGCATTCACATGCTCATGCATGATGTCATAGGTGTTATGTTGCTGAAAGGTAAGTAAAGGTAAGTCATGCATAGGTATGAACATGCATTTGATGATGCATATTTTTTGAATATTTGTTTTATGTCTTTTAATTTCAATTGCATGCTTTATATAATTTTGTGATTGCCATGATTGAGTTGCTGTCTTATTTTAGATGTATGATATAATAGGTGTTCGGGGGCCTTTTTGCGGTTACTCGGCCATATGTGGTCCTTTGGAGGGGTGACCTTGTTAGACTCGGGTTCGTTTGAGGAGTTGCGTCCGGAACTTAGCATTGGGCCACGTGGTCCAATGGCTACTGGTGTACTTTTAAGCCTACAAAGCCATTAAAGCCAAAGTCTAAGAATAACGATAATAGTTGAATAAATATGTAATATGTGTTTGATATAATAAATTTGATTAGTAGTTGAAATAAAGTAATATGTATTTAAATGTGAAGTAATCATGTACTCAATAATGTAAATTTGAAATTAAGGAAACAAAATCACTTATCTTTGTATGGTTTGTAGCTTCAGCTGTGTAGCGTCAGTGAACTGATAGGATTCCAGCAGAATGCCAGCGGTAGAGGCTAGTTAAGCTTGCCCCTCTTATCATGCATTTAAATGAGTTTAAGCCTTAGTTAATAGTTGTGATAGTAGTTGGAATAAAGTAATATATATTTAAATGTGAAGTAATCATGTACTCAATAATGTAAATTTAAAGATAAGGAAGCAAAGTTACTTATCTTTGTATGGTTTGTAGCCCCAGCTGTGTAGCATCAATAAGCTGATAGGATTCCAGCAGAATGCCAGCGGTAGAGGCTAGTTAAGTTTACTCCTCTTATCATGCATTTAAATGAGTTTAAGTCTTGGTTAATAGTTGTAATAGCAGTTGGAATAAAGTAATATGTATTTAAATGTGAAGTAATCATGTATTCCATGATGTAAATTTAAAGGCATGGAAGCAGAGTCACTAATCTCTAATGGTTTGCAGCCCAGCTGTATAGCTTCTGTGAGTTGATAATATCCCAGCAGAGTGACCCCAGCAATAAAGAGGCAGTTTGCCATGATAACTTCAAGATTGAGGGGAAAAATTGGCGCAACTAGAGGGAGAGAGAGTATGTCCAGTTGTGTGTAGAGGCTGATTAAGTTTGCCTCTTTTATCATGCACTTAAATGAGTTTTTCCCTTGACAATACTCTTTTAGTTGTTGTGAAGTTATGAATAGTGTTGCCTTCCATGAGAAGAGCTTTTGTATGGAGTATTGGTGCCTTCTAAACAAAGGGCTTTATGTAAGATGGATTTGTGTCTTCCATGAGAAAGACCTTGATATGAGATCTTGGTGCCTTCTAGGAGAAGGACTTTAGCATTAGAAGTTTATGCCTTCTATGAGAATGACTTTTAGTATAAGTGTTTTATATCTCTTAAGAAGTGTGGAGATGGTAAAAGATATAGATGTTTTGTGAGATGTAGCATTTGTAACATATATGATATATGGAAGTATGAGTGATATTGAGGTTAAAGGTAGTAAAAATATGAGATTACAACCGTTAGAGAAGTTGTAGAGATTGCTTTTTAAGAGGAAAGATTTTGTAAGAAAGGAGTATAGAGATGTATTTAGGTATTTAGAGATAGGAGCAGTAAGATAGGTGTATTTTCTGAATATGGAGAGTGAGAGAATGAGTATAAGAGAGTAATGGTGTTGTAGTGTGTTTAGCAATGTTGCTGGGATTTACTGCTGGAGGAGTTGTAGAGATTGCCTTCTAAGAGGAAAGATTTTGTAAGAGAAGAGTATGAAGATGTGTTTAGGTATTTGGAGATAGGAGTAGTAAGATAGACGTATTTTCTAAATATGGAGAGTGAGAGAATGAGTATAAGAGGGGTAATAATGCTGTAGTGTGTTTAGCAAAGCTGCTGGGATTTACTGTTGGGATTTTCTGTTGGGATGTATGAGGGCTTATGAAGATGTGTTTATGAGCTGAGGGCTGAAGAGTTTAGTTCCTAATTTAGAAACTAAAAACTTAGAAGCTTAGAATTTCATTAAGAACTTGAGAAGATCATTAGAGGGATAGAGTAGAGAAGCTTATGAAAGAGTTGTTCTTCTCCATTGGTATCCCCTTGAGGTGTTGATAGGAGGTTCTATTTAGCTGAGTTTAAGGGGGTATTTTAGCAAAGAAAATCAGCCAAAATCTGTCCCAAATAGCAATGAATATTTAGAGAATCGATCTTAAGATTTGGCCAAAAATGGTATGTTTAGCTTTAAGGTATTCTTACTGTTTTGGGTAAGAGCTGATGGTGAAAGAGCAGCAGAAAAAGAATGTATTTTAGCAAGAAAAAGATAGTTATTTTAGTTGGTTTTGGTTTTAGCCAACTGGGAAAAATCAGTAATGCCAAGGTTGTTGGGTCAGCTGTTACATTTGTTCTGAAAAAGCTGTCCAAGCTGTCAGGAAAAGTTGTAACAACCATCATGAGACAGTTGTCATAAGACAGCTGTTGCTTTGGGCAGAAGCAAATGAGGTCAGTTGGGTGATTTCAAACTGCTGGAAAGGACATTCAACATTTATTTTATGGATTTGGCTGAAAATGGTAAAATCTCCTTTAAGGGTATCTTGCTATTTTGAGTATAGCAATTGACAAGTTGGGATTTTAGCATTAAATGGCTGATGATATCACTCCCAGCCAAGTGTCAAGTGCTGAATACACTGCTGGGGTTCAGCTGAAAATATTTCATTTTTTGGGTGTTTGTGTTTTTGGTCCAAGGTTCCATTACAACACATTTTTAGTAAGTAATAGAAGGGTTGACTGAAAGTTAATGAAGCTTTAGAGATCTAGTCAATGTCTCATTGTATTGTGACATAATCTTGGTGAGCAAGAAGAGTATTTAATGCTCTGCTCTGGCAGCTGGCAGAGCAAAATATGGTTTGATTGTGGCAAACAACAGCTGGATATGAGAGATATCATGAATATTTTGCATATAGTTGAATATTAAAGATAGCCAATCAGATTAGGCCATGTGTTTGAGTTGGATTTTAGCTGAAAGTAGTAATAAGATTTATGTAGAATAATATAATGAAATTTCTAAATTTGTATAGCAACAGCTGGGGATTGAATGAACAGTTATTTTCTCAGCATTTATATGGCTGGGGATATTGAGTATTTTTCACATGATGAACATTAAGTTTTAGGAAAAGAGCAACGAGAAATTTTATTATCTAAAGAGCTATGTGATAAGAGATGCGTACCATATGTTATCTGCTACATACGAACTCGTCAGAGTTCAGGGAGTTGGAGAAGACACGCCAATCAACATGTTTCTTTTATCAACTTTAAATCGTTGGAGCTTTACTGAACATACCTCTTGGCCCTTCAAACCACGACTCCCAAAGTTTCCCCAAAAAGACTTATGAGCTTGGATCATAAGCGGAAGATAAGATGACGTACCACGGGTTTTATTGTCATTTTGTGTAAATATGGGCTCTTGTTGAAGAAGCCGCTTGCCATGAGTGTAAGAGAGGTAATATGGATCGTGAGCTTTGATTCATTGCTTAAACCTGATTTATATGTTGATGTTGATGATGTTGTGGGGTTATGATCCCAATTGATGAAAAGAAAATGTGGACCATGAATTTGCCTCTTGAAGTAAGGATCTCGCGGGCCATGTGAGCCCAATCCATGTAGTTGAATGAGATATGAGCTTATTTTGAGATTTAAAGAGTTTTACACAAAAAATCAATAATATGTTAATGTGGCATGGGTTACCAATGAAGTAATACCATGATGGCCGAAAAAAGAGTCCTTAACAATAGGAATTTCACATGCTAGATGAATGCTATGATTTGTATATGTGCGTGGTTTGGTTTCTTATTGCTTTATAGATAGATATGTATGTGTTTTGGGATGAATGATGTCATGTTATATACTTAGATGTATGCTAGTGTGTGTGAGTTAGAATACAAGTATTGAACATGATTTTATTGAGGTGAAAACGTAAGACATAATGATGGGAGGCCAACTTTAGGATTGGATGGTCTTGGGTGCCTAACACCTTCCCAAGAACATACCTAAACTCCGAATCCATATCTCTGGTAGTAAGATTAATGGTCATTCCTCGAGAGGACACTATATATATGATTCCTTGACTATTGCAAAAACTAGGTGGTGACTCCAATTCCGTTGTGTCCATATTTAGCCAAAACCATAACCGTACCGTACCTCATTTTTGCGGTCACATGTACAGTGTAGTCTTAGAGTTTAGTCAAAACTATAACCACACTGCATCTCATTTTTGCGGTCACATGTGCGATGTGGTGTATAAGATGCGGTTTGAATAGTTTGAAACTAATATATTTTCAAATTTTAGGCTTTTCTTACCCAGCCTAAAACTGATTGTTCTTTTTGTTTTTGGCCAAGTTTTAAACTATTGAGCTACTTTTTTTTTTTTTTTTGTTGGCTTTGCTAATCAACACTTGCTAGTGTTATTAAACTTTTTTTTTAAAACTAGGGTTATTATGCTATGTATAATATATTTATTATTAAAAAATAAATATATTAATAAATAGAGAGGGTGTGGTGCGATGCTGTTTTCTTATTATAAAACCACAAACTGCACTGCACCATGCGGTGCGGTGTATTGTTACATGCAGTGTAGTGTGGTGTGATTATGCAATTTTGTGGGTGGTTTTGATGCGGTTTTGATGGTTTATGTGGTTTGGTGAACACCTCTAATTATAAGTATACATATGCAAATAGTTAATCAAACAAATCATTAATAGGCATGCGGCACATAGATGGCCATATATTATAACCCTACGAATAGTGTAGACAAGTTGATATTTAAACCCCTATTGGCAGGCCAAATGACACTAGTGACTAACAAATGATCATGTACTACATATATACCCCATGGACAAAGTGAATCTTCTTGGTGTTTGCTATATGATTCAATGTAGTCATTATTTATGGATGATTGACATCAAGTTACATTTATATGGTATAGTATTTGGAGTGATTTGCTAGCTTATCTGGTTTGATTATATTTATTAAAAAAAATAAAGCAATTTAAAAATCAGGTCAAATTGAAAGCAAGACAGGTGGACTTGATCTTGACCTTAGAAAAAGGGGTCGGATATGGGTTAATCCACTCGGTTAAAAAATTTTCAGGTTTGAATCGTGTATTTTCCTTTTGGTTGAAGTTAAGTTAACGGGCCTGGCTCCAATTTTGCCAAGTTTACATCTAGCTATCAAGCAGCCCCCCTGCAATGAAATCATGACTCCACCCTATGCAATGAAGGGGTGTTTATTAGTGAGATTTTCAAAATATTATTTCAATATAAAAAAGTTATTAGGTCATGTAACAATATTTAGAATTACATATGGCGTAACTTGATTATAACCCCCCTCTCTCTCTCTCTCTCTCTCTCTCTCTCTCTCTCTCTATATATATATATATATAAATATAATTTGAACTAAAGTACACTTCTAGCACTTATAGTTTGAGGTTATTTACATTTTGGTCTTTTATGTTTTCAAATTTTCATTTTGGCCATTTATGTTGGATTTTGTTTTCATGTTGACCACATTATTGATTTCACTGTAATAGTCTGGTGACACATAGTTTAATAGATGCCACTTATCTAGTACTAAGTTGTCAAATTACTAACAGAAAGACTTTGAGAAGTCCATTGTAGCAAGAGCTTGAAAGGCTGAAGTATATTGAGTAGCATAGGTTTGGAGGGTCTTTGTTTTTATCCATGTACTAAAACTATTCATACTAGTAGATCATTCAGTGATCTAGTTGCGAAGAGCTTTTTTTTGCTGGGTTCTTCGATTTTCCTCTTGGTAAACACAATGGTCAATGGGTGTTTACTTGGACTAGCTTACTTATTACCTTCTGCCTTTTTCATTATTGTGTTGCTTGAATTGCTTCAATATTGTTGTCCATGTTATTGCTAAATATATGCTTAGGTAATTTGGTAAGTTATGTAAATTTTGCATTACTTGTTAATTAATTTAAATTGACTAAGCTGTAATTAAAATTTGGGAGTCTAAATATTAGCTAGGCAATTAGGTCATTGAAAAAAATATTTATATATACATGTTTGAAGGGTTGTGAGTGAGATGAGTTGACTCGATCCGACAAGGCAAAAAGGTAGAATATGGGTCAACTCATTTGGTTAAAAAAATATCAGGTTGGGGTTGTGTATTTTTCCTTTTTGTTCAGGTTAAGTTAATTGGCTCGACTCCAATTTTGTTAGGTCTATATCTCATCGTCAAACAACCCCCTCTTGGAATGACCTTGACCCTACCCCATGCAATTGATGAGGAGTTTATTTGTGAGATTTTCAAAATATTAATTTAATTAAATGTTATCAAGTGCTATAACGATATTTGAAATTACACATGTGGTGTAGCTTGATCATAACTTCTCTCTCTCTCTCTCTATATATATATATATATATATATATATGAGGTTATTTACATTTTTTTTTATAATCAAGGTTATTTACATTTTAGTTCTTTATGTTTCCAACTTTTCATTTTTTGCCATGTATATTTGATTTTGTTTTCATATTGGCACTATCAATCGCTTCAAAAACATTTTGGGTGTGTAAAGTTTGAGGTTATTTATTACATTTTGATTCTTTATGTTTCTTTCATTTTGGCTGTACGTTTGATTTTGTAGGTAGAAAAAAAGAAAAGAAAAGAAAAAAAGAAGTACGTAAAAAAATAGTAGCAGTAGTTTCATCGCAATTGGCAAATCAAACAAAAGAAGAAAAGAAAAGAAAGAGAGTTAAGTAACAAAGTAAATAAAATATAAAAAGGGCAAACCCGGAGGGCGAGTAGTAGAGAGAGAGAGAGAAAGAGTGTGACCCCGCATCGCCTCAGCGTTGTTTCGGTGTATGTGTAGGCAGCCGACTTTGTTGTTCAGTAGACTAACCTGCTTCAAAGTAATCAGTAGTAGAGTTCAAAAGAAAAATGGTGAGGCTCACCGCCGACTTGATTTGGAAAAGCCCTCATTTTTTCAATGCCATCAAGGAGCGTGAGTTAGATCTTCGAGGTATTCTTTCTTTCTTTCCCCAAACCCTAAAATTAATTAATTCTTTTGTGCCCTATAAAATTAACTCCTACCCAAAATATCTAATTTGGGTTTTCAGGTAACAAGATTCCTGTGATAGAAAACTTGGGTGCCACTGAGGTCAGCTATTTTCCCTCTTTATTAAAATTTGATGAAAATTTTGATTTTTTTTTTTTTAAACTATAACTTCAAGTTTATGTATGTATTTGCAGCTTGGTTTTGGCTGAACAATCAGCCTAATTTTTCACTCTTTTTTTTTTTTCATGGTTGGGCAGGACCAATTCGACACAATTGATTTGTCTGACAATGAGATTGTTAAGCTTGAAAACTTTCCGCTCCTTAATCGTTTGGGTACTTTGATTATTAATAATAATAGAATTACGCGTATCAATCCCAACATTGGAGGTAACTATAACTATAAGATTAGATTTAAACACAGCACTTCCGTTCGTTATGTTTCTTGTACCATCGTTTATTAACATTGGAAGTACTATGTTTAATGTATTGCAGAGTTCTTGCCAAAGCTACACACATTAGTTCTTACGAACAATAGGCTTGTCAACTTGGTAGAGATTGACCCTCTTGCATCCCTTCCCAAGCTACAGTTTCTTAGTCTGTTGGATAATAACATTACCAAGAAACCCAACTATAGGCTATATGTGATTCACAAGCTAAAGCAGCTTCGGGTTCTAGATTTCAAAAAGGTGAAAAACAAGGTGAGGCTTTTTAATTGCACCAAGCTTGTGTTTGCTGTTTTCTTGCAATAGTTATGGGTATCACCATCTGAAGCTTACCATAAAGCTCGTTGTTTATTGGCCTCTTAGAACCATAATGCTGCCAAGTGCTTTTACATTATTCTTAGGAGGACTCATTTATCCAAATAACCTTTTCTTCCCAATTCAACTGAAATTTGGACCTTCACTTTAAAACTTCAAAATAAGAGCACTATTAAACTTGAACCATTCTGGAAATTCTAAACAACTATGTATTGTATTTTTTTTTTTTTTTTGGGTACTAAATCAGATAAGAATCTAAAAAACCATCAACAGAGTAAACAGTGAAATAGAGAAACGGTGTATTTAGCTATGTTACTGTACACTTATTATTTGGCATATTTATTGGGCATCTATGACTCTATGTTGGGCAACAGCCTGGACCCCACCCCAAGCTTCACTGCATAGAAAGCAGAAAATTCAGGCATTATCCTTCTACTTTTTCTTCTAATTTGTGTTTCTCTATTGATTCCAGACTTTGTATTCACTATTTCTGTTTAAATATTTATGTGTCATATCCTTGAGTAGAATGTTGTCAAAACACACACACACACACAAACCTAAATTAAGAAGTTACTGTCATATAGGTTGAGTATTCATTCATACATTTGATGGAATTTCCACAACTTCAATACAACGCTTCCTTCTTATTATTATTTTTTTCACATCTCTTACTCCTCTTTTGCGTTCATTTTGATGATCATATTCCATAATAATAGGAGAGACTGGAAGCAAGAAATTTGTTTGCATCTAAAGAAGTTGAAGAAGAGGCTAAAAAGGAATCCACCACAACTTTTACACCAGGTGAGGTACCCAATGTATCAGAAGTCGCAGAGGAACAACAAACTCAGAAAGTGACTGCCCCAACACCTGAGCAAATCATAGCTATCAAGGTATTTTGTATTCATCTAAGCATTTAGTATCCATAGCAATGCGTGATAGATCTAGTTAATTATAAAGCATATGCCTCATTTAGGGATTGAAGGTTGTGAATTTTCTTATTTAGGTTGTCACTTCTCTCTCTCTCTCTCTATAAATATAATGAAAAGGCTTATTATTCTGTGGTTGGGGTATATCAGATATTGCATGTGTACATGTACTTTTCTATGAATCACATACATGTATAAATAAAGTCACATGCATGTAGCAACTCTTTTAGTGTTTATACTAAGTTTCTTATTATTAATATGCCCTTTTTGTTTTATCTTAGTGAAGTGAAGAAATGATTAGTCTGTAAAATTATCCTTATGGGATATTTAGCATGTCCTAGGCATTTTGGGTTTATCTAAGCGAAGGTGTTGTTGACCTCTACTTAATGGCCTTAGAAGCTCTGTTTTTTTTAAGGTAAATAATCTTATCTGTTGTTTAGTGGATGATTGGAGGTTATTAACAGTATTTTCATAGGTTTGAAGTAGAGAAAAAAAGATTTAAACTCCTTATGCTTGATGTGGATATTGTATAGGGAGAGGAATTAGTGCCCTTTTGAAGATGTTGAAGCTTTGGAAATGCAGCTGAAGACATCTTTCCTTAGATTTCTACTTGAATAGTTTATTGTATTGGGTCTCAATGATAATCGTTCCATTGTAGACTTTAAAGAATCTCTTTCATTTGCTCGTAATTTTTTTGATGTAATTCTGTAGGCTATCTTGTGTATTACTTTTGTACATAAGGTAGTCCTCTTCTTCAATAATAATAATAATAAAAATTATTATTATTATCATTATTATTATTAATTTTATTTTTTGGTGATAATACATATTTTGGGAGGGGGGGGGGGTGAGGATTTGAACCTGGACACTTATGTTGGAAATACCACAAAGTGCCAATTGAGCTTCAAGGCCCTTTTCCTTTTCTTCAATAAATTAAATTGCTTATAAAGATAGAGATACAAGATTTAATATCTTCTTTGCATTGCCATATGTGGATGCTTGGCAAGAGTTGAATATTTGAACTTTCGATGCATTGAGGTTGCTCATAAAATGTTGGAGTCTATGTTTTCAAGATGTTGATTAGATAATATCTATGGCTGATATAGTTTCTTTCTATCGTGCATGTTAGTTTTAAAGGTAGTGCATTCGTTGTTTCAGAGTCCACTAAAGGATTGTGAGGTCTAGTATCTCTCTTGTTTTTCTTTTTAGGTACTGTGAGGTTTATCATCTATTGGTGTCTCTTGGAAATAAAATATTTCAAGTGGTTGCAATTCTTGGAAATAAAAGCTCTTAGTAAATTTATCCTTATATAGCATATTTATGGCATTCTTTTAGTGTCTAGTTCTTCCTTGGCTGTTGATAATTTGTGTAAGCAGCACATTATAATTTTGGACTGGTGTTGTATGTGTAAGAATGGTGGACAGATGACAGTGGATCATTGTTAGGTTTGTAGAAAGTCATGATCTCTTGTGTTGGCTTTATTTGGAGTTTCTTGGGATATGCCAAATACAATAGTTAAAATCCTGGCTTGTTAAGAGCCTGGAGGGCTGCGCCTCTATGCATCTTCTGGGACTATATGGCAAGAAAGGAATGGCAGGGCTTTTGATGGTGTTGAACACCGAATTCACAATATTAAACAGTCCCTGTTATGATCTTTTGTATGATTGGATGAATGTATTGGGCAACATCCCTGTTATATCGTTTTAAGATTCTTAGATTTGTTGAATTTCTGGTTGTAATTGCTTAGGAGTAGCAAGTTACACATCCTATATAATCTCCTAGTCTTTTGTTTTAATAAATTATTTTTAATCATAAAAAAACCTTTTTGACATTATTTTATTTACAATTCCTAGTACTTGAAATTTTGAGTGGTTGTGGATTTTGGGAATTTGAACTCTTAGCAATATTATTCCTTCACAATCACACAGTCACGCACATAAGACTTTTATTGGCCAAAACTGTTCAAATCTATAATTAGTAAAGGTAGACATCTTTCAACTTTAGTTTGAATTAGTGAGCCAAGTTTTTTCCCTGAGACTTCTTGTTACAATGTTATTTTCATATAATGTTTGTATATGCCTCTGTATATTGTCATTAGATTCATGTTTAAGATTATAATCAAGGTTTCCCAATTTTTAACGTCTTTTCACTGTATGTAGGCTGCCATTGTGAACTCCCAGACTCTTGAAGAGGTTGCAAGACTTGAAAAGGTCCTTACATTTTGATTAATTGAAATTACTTTTTTATTTTAGACTGTCTTCTTTTTATGCTAGTAACATTACACTGAGTGTAATGAAGAGTGAAAGAATGCAAGGCACAAGTTAACTTGGTTTTGATGAGCAGGCATTAAAGTCAGGTCAGCTTCCTTCCGATTTGAAATTAGATGCTGAGACTGGGGCAAATGGCGTTAAAGAGAAGGATGAGAATATGGTCTCCAATAGTGAGAATGAGGATGATGGTGGGCCAGAAGATTCGGAGGAACAGAGGGATAGTGAACCTACAGCCATGGAACAGGTATGACTTTGTCTTGTGGCTTTTGGAGTGTGTGTGTGCATTCTCCCACTCTAATCTCTAATGTACCACTGAGTGTAATGTGTGTGTGAGACCTTGAGAGGTGCAATGACCTTGAGAACCTGTATTATTTTGTTCCCCATTGGTTTGAGATCATAATGCTTCAATGACAGGATAATGTCAGGTGTCTGTTGTGATTAACTAGGCTAAGGATATCAAATTAACAGTTGGCCGCTCAGCATTTTACTATAGTGGTCTGAAAGAATTTCTAAAACTGTAGGACTGGAGAACATAGGTATGTGAAAATAAGCAACTGTCTCATAAATTGGATGAAGAATTACATGTGTCTTAGTAGGAGGATAATTCTGATATCATCTGCCCTTGCAATTGTCATAGCTTACCACATTTTGATCTAGATTCCATGGTTATGATAACCATACCGGAGGTTGACCCAGCTGAAGAATTGGTTAACTGGTTCATTGGTTAAATTGTAGGTTTATTAATTAATTAAATAATATATTTATAATAATAAAAAACAGCTAAAATAAAATAAAAATACTTCATTTAGCTAACTTAATAAATTATAACAATAAAAAAATTACATCATATGGCATAAAGTTCGAGAATAAAAAAAAAAAAACACATCATTCGCATAAATCATCCAATAACCAAGTTATATAGTCCAAAAGTCTTGAAACAACTTATCTCATAGAAATTCAAAATAAATTTTTAGCTTAATCATTAAACCTTAGAACATAACAAAATAATTTAAGTCTCCAAATACAACTGATGCTTTTTTCACAAATGTTGGAGTGTTGTGGTAAAAGGATGTCATGGATTTTTTTGATTATTTTCATTGGTACTCTGAGTTTGAACGGTCTATTAATGCTTCGTTTCTCACTTTAATTCCTAAGAAGTATAATGCCATTAACATTAAGGACTTTCGCCCTATCAGTCTGGTGGGTAGTTTGTACAAGTTGCTTTCGAAGGTGTTGGCTAATAGGTTGAGGGTGGTTTTGGATAATCTCATCTCTGAGACTCAAAATTCATTTTTTGGCGGAAGACAGATTTTGGATTCAGTGCTCATTGCAAATGAATGCCTGGATAGTAGGTTGAAGAGCCGTTTGCCAGGTGTGGTTTGCAAGCTTGATATTGAAAAAGTATATGACCATTTGAACTGGGAGGCCTTGTTTTATTTGTTGGGTCGGATGGTTTTTGGGTTGAAATGGAGGGGGTTGATTAAAGTTTGTGTTACTTCTATCTGTTTTTAGGTCCTGGTAAATGGATCCCCTGAAGGTTTTTCGGAAGTTCTCATGGGTTGAGACAAGGAGACCCATTATTCTTGCTTTTGTTTCTCTTGATAATTGAGGTTTTAAGCAGACTTTTGAGGAAGACAGAGGAGAGTAATCTTATTTGAGGTTTTCTTGTGGGAGCAGTGAATACTATCGGTGTGCGTATTTCCCATTTGTTGTTTTGTGATGCTTCTAGGGAACAGATGTTGTCCATAAGGTTGGCGTTGTCTTGTTTTCAGGCTTTTACGGGTTTGAAGGTCAATGTTGGGAAAAGTGAGATTGTCCCTGTTGGAGAGGTGAATAATCTAGATGCACTGACTAATATTCTTCATTGTAGAGTGGGCAGTGTGCCTATGAAATATTTGGGGATGCTGTTGGGAACTTCTTTTAAGACAACTTCGATTTGGAATCCTATTTTGGAGAAGATGGAGAAGAAACTATCAGGGTGGAAGAGTCTCTATTTATCTAAGGGTGGTAGGCTCACGTTACTGAAGAGTACTCTCTCAAGTCCTCCAACGTACTTTTATCTCTTTTTACTCTTCCTAAAGTTGTGGTTTTTAGATTGGAAAGTATTCGGATGAATTTTCTTTGGGGGTCTTTTGAGGGGAGTTTCAAATATCCTTTGGTGGCTTTGGAAAAGGCGTGTTTAATTAAGCTTTATTAAGAAAATAGTTGTGGAGGTATGGTCATGAAGTTACCCATCTTTGGTGGAGAGTTATTTCCACAAAATATGGTGAGGGTCAAGGGGGGTAGATTACTAAAGTTTGTAGGAGGACTCATGGATGTGGTCTTTGGAGAAGTATTCATGAAGGGTAGGAGAGATTTTCTAAGCATCTGTCTTTTGTAGTGGGTGAAGGCACTCGTGTTCGCTTTTGGCATGATAGGTGGATTGGTGATAATACCCTAAGAGCACTTGCAACAGTGGAGCTAAATAGCTATATAGCTATTTTAGCTCCACCAAAACACCAAAAAGAAGCATGCAGCAGTGGAGCTAAATCTATATTTTTTTAGCTTATTGCTACAGTGCACATCTATAGATAGATGTGCACTGTTCATGAGAGCTAAAAAAAAAATTAATTTTTTATTTTGTGTTCACATTACCTTTTTATTGTGGTGTTTTTATTGTAGTGAGATGTATTATTTTATTGTGGTAGATATATTATTTTATTGTGATGTTTATATTATTTTATTGTGTTGAAAGTTAAAATAAATCCACTGCTGCAGAATGTGTGTAGGTAAAATAGATAAAGTAACTTTTGGTGAAGCTAAATTGCTAAATTTTTAGCTCTACTGCTGTGGATGCTCTAAAAGATCTCTATCTTGAGCTCTATGTGTGTTCAGTTGCCAATGATGCTCGTATCTCTGAGGTTTTATGGACTCTGGAAGGAGGTACCGTTAGAGTAGGATTTAAGGTTTTATAGAGCTTGTGAAGGCTGGGAGCTAGCTACATCTTATTCTCTACTTCAGTTTATCCAAACCTATATTCCTTGGGGTGATAGGAGAGTCACTTTGTTGGTGGCTCAAAGTTGATGGTAAGTTTGACACCCGGTCTTACTACCCTGCAATTCAGGGTACTTCGAATTCTTTGTTTCCTTGGAAGGGTGTTTGGAAACCAAAGGTTCCTAAGCGAGTGACTTTCTTTTTGTGGGCAGTTGCTCATGATCGGATTCTCACTTTGGATAATCTCATGCTTAGGGGTCGCCATTTGGCAAATTGGTGTTGTATGTGTTGTTGTGATGGAGAGTCGGTGGACCACCTTCTTCTTCATTGTTCTGTTACACATACCCTATGGACTTTTATGCTTCAGGATTTTGGTATTCATTGGGTTATGCTAGGATCGGTAGTGGAATTGTTATCTTGTTGGCATCGATGGCTTGGGAAGCATAATTCGAAAATTTGGAATTTGATTCCAAGGTGCTTAATGTGGATTGTTTGGTTGGAATGAAATCATCACTCCTTTGAGCACAATGAGAAGATGTTGGATGAGTTAAAGGTTTTATGCCAGTGTAGTCTTTTTGAGTGGTTTTGTTGTTGGGGTTTTACTGATTTTTCTTCTCTCTGAGTTTACGTTTTCCCTTAGATTAGTTTCCAGATTGCCCTCTTTTTCTTTTTGTTGTTTGTTTTGTCTTTTTCTTGCTGTTCATCATCATGATTAACTTGTAATCTTCCTTATTTACTCATTAATAATAGTTCTCTGGTTACCTATAAAAAAAAACTGATGACTTCAAAGTTCAATGACTTAAGTAGTTTAGTTCAATGTTTTTGAGTTTTTTCAAAGATACACACATTTTTTTTTCGTTTTATCCGCAGATTAAAAAGATTTACTTGTGCAATCCATCAGTTTACACGGTTTGATAAAATGGGTCATTGCATATCCGGTATTTTACATCAAACCATTTCGGATAATGCTTTGGTTCACGGGTTTCACGGTTTAACCGGTGGTTTGGTATGGATTTAATAACTATGCTAGATTCTAGTCATAGTTGTCATAATTAGTTTTGGGAACAGAGTACATATATTGTGGTTTCTAGGAATTTGTTAATGGTGAGTGTCTGGTGTCTCTTGCTTGATAGCCTTGTCATTATGTGACTTCATGTAAATTTGATCATTTCAAATGAGTGTCCGTTTGAAAACAACTTATTTAGTCTTTTGCTGAAAACTTTTTGTTGAAAGTGTGTTAAAGTTCTAGTCATAGTTGTCATAATTAGTTTTGGGAACAGAGTACATATATTGTGGTTTCTAGGAATTTGTTAATGGTGAGTGTCTGGTGTCTCTTGCTTGATAGCCTTGTCATTATGTGACTTCATGTAAATTTGATCATTTCAAATGAGTGTCCGTTTGAAAACAACTTATTTAGTCTTTTGCTGAAAACTTTTTGTTGAAAGTGTGTTAAAGTATACTTATACCTTGAAAAAAGTGAGAAAAAGTGGAAAAAAAGAGGCTTTAAAAACTGATGCTAAAAGCTGATGCCAAACAGATTGGATTCAAAACTGTAATTTGGCACCTAGGAACTTGTGCCTTAGGAAATTTGCTAATAAAAAAATATACCCTTGGTGCGATGGTCACTCTACAAGTATAAGTGCTTGTGGGGTGTGGGAGACAAGGACCGAGGTTCAAGTCTCCAGGAGGGAGCTTCATACACATATACACTTAGATTAGGCTACAGTAGATTCTATCTTGTATCAAAATAAAAAAGTTACCTTATTTTGTTTCTTTTGGTATTAGATGATGTTTCTTTATCAAAATTTTTCTATGCCAACATTTTTGAAATGCATAATTGTATTCTATTATAGTGTTTTAAATCTGGAAGAGTTAGCTCCTTCCATAGACATGGCTTTGCTCTAGCCAAAAAAAAAGGAGACTTTCATGGGTCCAATGGCTCTGACTGGTGTGTCTGAAAATTTGTTTGATAATTGGCTTTTAAAACTCAATTTGTTTGGATTTTCATACAAGGTGATAACAGTTTGGAAGTTACTTATGTGGCTAATCGTTGGAGAGATTGTAGTGGAAATTTCTTTTTGGAGAGAGAGAAGGGGGGGGGGGGTGTTGGTGTAGAGGAGGATGGGAGATGAATCTAAAATTACACAAGACTTATCAAAAAGAATCTAAATTTACACAAGAATGGGGATCATCTTTGGAGAAGAGTTGTTGGCATGAAATATGGGAAGCTTGGGGTCAGTAGACAACAGAGTAATTAGAAGCACACATGGTTGCAGCTTATGTTGAAGCATTGGGATAGACTGGGAGAGTTTTGTTGTTTTCATTCATCATCAGGTTGGAGGTGGTCATAGTTTGAGGTTCTGGCATGACATATGGTGTGAGAGTTGAGCTTTGAAAGAATTATATCCAGATTTGTGTTCAATAAAAAGGGACAGGGATGGCTCTGTTCTCTCCTATTTGGAGATTCCAAATGCAAGGCGGCCATGGTCATGGAATATCATATTTGGGTGTGATTTTAATTATTGGGTATTGGACCAAATTGACTATGTTTGACACCTTATATTCCAACATCTTGAGTGAGCCTTGACCGCTTGAGATGGAGTTTGAATGGTAACAGTAAGTTTGATGTTTGGTCTTATTATGAGGCTTTGCACGGGTCTTGTGGTGGGAGATTTCCTTAGACGAGTATTTGGCAAACTACGACTACAAAATGAGTTGCATTCTTTGTGTGGACAGCAACATGGGGGAAAGTCCTTCCAGGTGACATTCTATTTTTAGGGTAGGGTAATATTTTATTGCAACTGCATAGTTGCAAGAGAGTTGTGGACTTTATTTTCTATGTTTGGGGTTTAATTTGGAATGTCTAAGAGCGTTGTGGAGCTACTTCTAACATGGAGGAATTGGTTAGGTAAATACGGAAGCTCTTTTGCTTGGAATTTATCCCCTTTATTCTTATCATGGGACATATGGAGGAGAGGAATAATTGTGTTTTTAAGGTACTGGAGATCTTAGTTGTGGCACAAAATCTTTGTTTTTGAGATCATTGTTCAAGTGATCCCACACTTTGGAAACTAGTGATACAAATTTGCTTGTAGATTTTATATAATCAATTTCTTTTAGAATGTGATTTATCTTTCATGTAATTCTTTAGGAGAACTTTGTAGAACTGTGGACGTCAAGTTTTTTCTCTATATCAATAAAATTTACTTCATTTGTCCCAAATTGTTGTATTCCATTTTGGGATTTCCCAAAATTGTCCTGCTTTTAAAATTAAAAATCATTAATTTATTGAATTTCCTATTATGCCCCTACCAAACACAAGCAGTTTAAATGATAAATTTTTTTGAGAACTTTGTTTAAGGGTAATTTTGGAAACTTGTCTTTTTATTCAAGAGACAAGACAATAAATGATGTTCCCTTAAAAAAAAGAGTTTTCTAAACAGGAATAACAAATTGGGAAAGAGGTAGTATTACTTATTGAAAAATAAAATTAAAAAAAAAGAGGCATGCCTTTTTCCTCGTGGGGTTAAAAATAGATATATTGAGGGATTGGTGGGTCAAATGGCTTATTGAATGCTTTAGTTTGATAGATGCTGGTTGCACGAATTTTGTTTGTATATTGTGATTGCTAGTGTTTTCTCAATTGGTGGACTTAGCCCATCAAAGGTAACTGATATGCCTCCATAATGGTTGCCTCTTCTCCTTATCCCTATAAAGTTCCTTGACATTTTAAAACTTCAATCTTCATTTATGTTTCCTGGTGTTTTAGAATGAGTTTTAGATATTTTGCAATGGCTTCCAAGAGCGCCTTTATTTATTTATTTATTTGGTTTGAAAAAACTTGGAACTAGGTTAATCTCCATGTTCCTTGATAATAGCCATAGAACTTAATTGCATTACTGATCTGTGTATTGCTGCTTTTTATTCCTCACTGAGTGCACAATTCAGGAGTTTTGGGGGATCAGATGGTATATTGGTGGCAATGTCTGTTACTATTTCACCTGAATGATCATTGATTTAGCTAGTATTTTTGTTGTTGTTAAGCTCTTCTAGTATTAATGCCATTTTCCTGTCCTTGCAGGAGTAGAAGGGTGGCTTTGGATTGCAGTCTCCTCAAGAAAGCTTCTCGTCTCTTTTTCACTCCTTGATGCTTATTTAACAGTTGAACTTTTATTTTTTAGGATAGTTCTGAGAACTTTAGATTTCATGATTATGTGCACATGCTAAGCCTGAAATAGTGCTCCCTCATTGAGTTATTCTTGATGTTTTCCTTCTCCCCTTCTTTTTCTCTTTCTCCTGAGGGGTCCATGTATTGATTCCTACCTGAATTTGATGGGATTTATACAGGTTTACCTATTTTTGTCTAGAGCTGATTACAGTACATTTCTGCCTTTGGATGGTGTGGGTTTCAGACTGGAATCCCGGTCTTATTTGATGACAAAGGGCGACCCAGTCTAGTTGAGTCAGCCAGACTGTTGCCATATATATATATATATATATATATGTATGTATGTATGTATGTATGTATTTTCATTTATATTATTGTTATTATTAGAACTATATTTTTGCTGATAGGTTGAGGATTAACTTAATGGAACAGACCTTGATCCATTGCTTAATTCAGCTTGTCTCAGTTATAGTCCTACATCAATGGACTATGTTCTCAACTTGCCATTAAGCAATTATCTTCTGATTCTAATTAGACAGCATTTGGTTGGAATTGGCAGGTTTTAGTTAGTGAAAGGTGGCAAATGAGTTAGTTTGCGTATGACCTTGAGAGTATTTTGTGACAATTTTGAAGTTGATTTAAAAGGTTGTTAAATAGTTGGAGTTGATACTTGAGAGTTCGAGGTTACGTGCATGCTTGATTCTTGGTTTTGTGATTATCATGTTCTCTGGTCAAGTGGAGTTTTCCTCTGTCAAAGGAAAGGCCTCAAGACAATTTATAGGGTTTGGCTTCTCTTTTATGCTTCTATCAGTTCTATGCATTGGAGGTGACATGGACATGACACTTCTAAAATGGTCGTGTGTTTGTTCGAATACCCCCATCCAGTGCTTCTATGCTCTTGTTACACATAAGTTTCACCCCAATTTATAAAGGGAAGAATTTCAATTAGATTGGCCTTAAAAGAGCTACTGCACGGTTGGGGGTGGAGTGGCAATTGTAGTTCTTTACGTTCATTTGTAAAGAGCTAAAGAGCTACGTTAGCGGATGTTCTTAAGGTAATTGTTAATAAACTATTTTTAAAAAGTTTTTATATCACTTTTATGGGAAGTTGAAAAAGTTGTTTAAATTTTAGTTGTTTTTTCTCTTTGGACAAAGTTTAGTTACAAAATTAGTTGTAATCTTAAGTTATAAACTTATTCAATATCTTTTTATTTGAGGTGAATGTTGACAAATCTATCATTGAATTACATTTTCTTCTTATATTCTTTATTCTTGCAAAATTTCTAAAAAATTAAAGATCAATAGTTGTTATCAATAAATTGTTTAAATTGCAATTTTTGTAGTTTGAAATTATGCATAAAATATAGGATAATAGATCATATATTAAATAATATTCGATTGACAAAAAATTTGATGTGTATTAACTATTAAGAGTGCAAAGAACATGCAATTTAATAGTTAGATTTTTAAAATATGTAATAATGAATTTTATTAAGTAAGGTTAATCAATTTTGTAACTAAATTTTGCTATTTCTCTTTTTTCATAAAAAATTTTCTAAAATGATTTACTGACAAATGCTCTCTTAGTCATTTGTTAATATTTTCCATTTATAAAGGGCTTTCAGCTTTGAATTTTAGAGGCATAATGGGGTGGGTCAGCTGTTGAAAGTGGCTTAGGGTAATTTATTTTATTTTATTTTTTATTTATCATTGTGAATGTCACAATGCAATTTTTGACAAGCCTAGCTTTTTTATTTTTGGATTAGAGCAAGGTTATTAGGATTGAGATATTTTACGGGATCGGTAAGAAGGTTCAGGGATCGGTTCATAGGAGCGGCATGAGAATCGTAAAATATTACTTTCTGATTAGAAAAAATATTAAAAAATACATATAATTATAATTCATAATATATATTAGTAAAAAACCCTTGAAAAAGAAGCAAATTTTGATACAAATTAATGAAATTATTAGTAAAAGGCAAAGTACCAAATTACAAATACATAAAGAAAGTTCAAAGTTCAAAAAATTACAACTTACAAATACCAAGTTTTAAGTTAAGCATCTCCAAACATATATAATATTTCACATAAACATCTCAAAAGCAAATAACAACGTCAATACCTAAACCAAATGTCTCACATAAATAACAAAAAACAAACAACAATATTTCAAACAACACCACAAACACACTCAATCATCAAGACCAAAGTTTTGGTTATCTTGAATGTGTTATTCAAAGTATGGTTGATTATTATAAATAACATTCTCGTCATTGTTAGCGGAATTACAAAAAGATGAACACCTTTGTTGTCAATGGTCTCTCTCACAGTGGCGTCATTGTTCTTAGTTTTTTTGCCCTCACCTTCTACTCTCTAGTAGTCTAGTCTCTTCTTTTCTCTTCTATCTTCAGTGATTTTATTTAATAGGTTAAGGTGACGACTGACATGAGCCTTAGTGTTTTATTTTTTGTTTTAATCAATTTGTGCTAGAGCCACTGTGCCAATTTGTTTATTACGTTTTTTTTATTAGTTTTGGGCCTTTGGGTTCCATATGGATGCCTGAAATAAGCAAAAAAAGAAAATTTTGAATTTTCCTTTATAGCACATGATCTTTAGTATTGTTATGAGATTGGGATCCCACACAGATTTCACATAAGTAGAGATCCTAGTGAGATTAAAAAAGTTTTAGGGGTGTAGGATCTTAGGATCTTAATTTGGATTGGTATATTGATAACCATGTATGTGAATACTTTTTGTTTCACATGTTTTAGAAAATAAAATCTCCAGGTTAATTCATTATTTGATTAAATTATACCCGTGGCCCATAGAGTTTTGGGTTGTTTTCATATTGGCCTTTGAGTTTTAAAATTTTCATTTTAGTCCTTCATCTTTATTTCTATTTGGCCCTTTACATTTCACAATTTTCATTTTGATGAAGGGCCAAACAAAACACTAAATTAAACACGAATGTCTAATATTACACTTGAATCAAATATGAAGGACCAAAATGAAAATTTTGAATTATAAAAGGTCAATATGTAAACAGAATCAATCATGAATGGTTAAAATGAAATTTATTTAAAATATTAAGTGTCAAAGTGAAAACAATCCCAAATTTTATGGGCTAAAAGTTTACTTTGCTCTCATTATATTTACCGGTATGCAAATTTACTTAGCATGCGATGCATGTGAAAACATGAACATAATTTCTTTTAGAGATAAATAAACTTGATTAATCACACCACTTATTAAGATTTGTTCAATATCTATTTGTATTGTATTATAATGTACATTATTCTATATCTAAAATTGTCTCTCACTAAAAAGAGATTATTATAATTCTTGAGAGAGAGAGAGAGAGAGAGAGAGAGAGAGAGAGATATGAGAGAAGCACATTAGTGAGAAAATTTAAATTAACATTTTTATAAATTTTATTTAAGCCACTTGATAGTACACGTGACATCTCAAAGTGAGGTTGGAACCATCCAATGTGATTAAAAAAAATAAGGCAACTAACTAATGTGATAATGGTATAGTCATATGTAATGTTGGTAGTGTGTAATGTGAGGTTGGAACTATCTAATGTGACTAAAAAATAATGGAACCACTGACTGTAGCAATGATATAGTCATATGTGATGTAGATATTGCTCAATGTGACCTCGGAATCATTCAATGTGACTAAAAGTTAAGGGAACTACCAAATGTGATAATGGTACGTGGCATATGTGATGTTTGTACTATCCAATGTGACATTAAAGCCATCTAATGTGACTAAAAAAATAAGGGAACTACTGAATGTAATAATGGTATAGTCACATGTAATGTTTGTACTATAATGTTGGAACCATTTAATGTGACTAAAAAATAAGGGAATCACTAAATGTAACAGTTGAATAGTTATATATGATATTAGAACTGCCCAATATGATGTTGGAACTTGAAACCATCCACTGTAACCAAAAAAAAAAAAAAAAAAATTACACTAAACCCACCTGTGGTTTCACTTGAAATTACTTTACCTACCTATGGTTTGAAAAGTGTCACTTTACCCACCTGAGGTAAGGTCCGTTAGTCTCCTGTTACCCACCTCTGTTAAAAATATGGGTAAATTTGTATTTTTGTTGCCCTTTTATATCTCTCCCCTTCTAAAACATAAAAAACTAAAAAAATCAAGAGAAAAAAAGATCTAAGGCTCCGTTTGGGAGGAGGGAATGGAATGGAATTGAATAAAAGGAATATTTTTAGAATATTCTTCCCTCTCCTTGTTTGGGAATTTTAATGGAGGGAATGAAAAATCGATTCCCTTGTTTGGGAGTTTAAGTAGGAGGAAATAGAACAGTTAGGAGGGAATGCTTATTCCTCCATTTTCCCTCAAAATCTCAAATTTTTGTTCCTCTCAAAATTGGGAGGAATGAGAGGGAATGGATTTAGGTTTAATAAAATTTTTGTTAAAATCCCTAAAATACCCCTTTAATATCAGCCATTTTTTTCTCATTCAGACGTAAAAAAATATAGCTATCATTCTTGCACGATATTGCCCGTCCTCTACAAAGTGAAGCTGCTGCCGCTGGTCTTTCTTTTTCTTTTGTCTGCTGCAATTTTCGGTTATTGCTCAAGCCAAGTATGTCTATCTTTTTCTTTTTTCTTTTCGGTTGTTTGCTAGTCTTTTTTTTTTTAATGAACTGTTTGCTAGTCATTCATGAGAGTGATATATAGTGTTTTTGTACACCTAAAAACCAAAAAAAAAAAAAGCTAGCATTCTGTACACCTAAAAATGAAAGGAAAAGAAACGAAGAAAGTTACCTGTACAGCTAAAAAAAAAATTATATTTAGAAATTTGAAAGTGAGAACTACTAGAAAACTGTTGTAGAACTGCTGTAAATTTGAAAGTGAGAAGTGCTGGAGAACTCAACTGATTTGCTTTTTACTCTGTTTCCTCTTTACTTCTGTTAATTGAACCATCCAATTAGTTAATATCTCCAAGGCTTCACCATGTGTATGGTTAAGAGAAAATTTCAACAAAAGCAAGTGTACAAGTTTAGACAAAAGACAGGTGTGTGGTTAAGAAAACAACAAGAGTAAAAAAAAATTTTAAATGAGAAGAAAGTAAAATGAAAAGTATTCTAATTAAAATAATAGTAGTTTAGAATTGCTTTATTGAGTTGGAGTAGATTATTTTTAAATATAAAATTTTTTATGCCACTTTGTGATATACACTTTATACCACTTTGTCTGCTACTATTAAAGTATTTGGCATATTAGTCCTCAGAAAAAGTACAAAACCCCTCTTTTTCTTTGCTTCCATGGTTGTGAATCTAGTGTTATTGTGGGATGTCTGCAAGACAACAGTGGTGAAAGAATCATTATTAGTTGCATTGGGTACTTTGATGAATGGATGAATTGTTGGGCCAATTTTTCCTATAATATTTACGTCTTTTCTACAGTAGGGCTACAGTGCTTGGGACTAGTACTGTGCTTATTTTTATCATGGTAATGCATAACATGAAATTATTGTGGGATAGTGTTATAAGTTTATCTCTCAAAGAAATAAATGTACGTGTGCTTTGAGAGATAATGTTATAATTTAACACTTTGAATCCCAGACAAAATTAATGTTTATAGTTTAATAGTTTTAGTTTTAGATTAGTTGTAACACATTCATAATTAGTTAGACTAATAACGTAACTATTTTTTTAGAACATGTGCCCATAATTTTCTAAGTTGGACTAATAACATAACTATTTTTTTACTTAGATGGATTTGAATGATGAGGTACTGAAGACCATAATTTTTCAGATTTTATGCGGAAACTAGCCTCGGTTCATACTGCATACCGTTATTTGTGTTACATTATCCATCAAAGGCAACGACTAAAAAGAAAACATGTTCTCCACATTCCTACACAATCAACTATAGAAAGACAAAAAGTTCGTGATGAACTAATGTCTCGACTTAGGAATAATGAAAAATGCTATGATGTAATATGCATGGGTCCACAAGCTTTTCAAGGTTTGTGTGACATTTTGCGGAGAGATGGTGATCTTCAAGACACACAACGTGCCACGGTTGAAGAGCAAGTTGGCAAGTTTCTTCACATGCTAGCACATAATCAAACGACTCGTACAATGTCCTTTTTTTGTTGTTCAGGTGAGACCATTAGTCGCCATTTTCATAACGTGTTAAGATCAATAATTATGTTAGAGGATCAATTCCTGCGACAACCTGATGGAACCCAAGTGCCACTTGAAATACTATAAAGTAGTAGGTTCAACCCATATTTTAAGGTAAATATATCATCCATATAATTTATATTTGATAGTAGTTTAGTACAAATATATTTTAAGGTAAATTTTTTTGAGAGATAATGTTAATCTCAGGATTGTATTGGGGCACTTGATGGAACACATGTTCATGTCAAAGTGTCTAATGAGGATGCACCAAGATATCGAGGTAGGAAGGGTTACACAACACAAAATGTGTTGGCGGCATGCTCATTTGATTTAAAATTCACATACGTATTACTAGGTTGGGAAGGAACTGCTTCAGATTCAAGAATAATAAAGAGTGTTTTAACTAGAAACGATAACTTGAAAATCCCACAAGGTAAATTTAATTCAAATACGTATTAGGGTGTATTCTTTATAATTAAAAAATTTGTAGTATATAATTAATGGTTGTTATTGTTTATTAGGTAAATATTATCTTGTTGATGCAGGATACATGAATAGAAGTCGTTTGATTGCACCTTATAGGAGAGTGAGTTATCATTTAAAAGAGTACTCTGTTTGTCCCCCTAAAAATGCCAAAGAATTGTTTAATTTGCGACATGCGTTATTGCGCACTGCTATTGAAAGAGCATTTTGTGTACTTAAAAAGAGATTTCCTATCATAGCAAGTACTACAAAGCCTAATTATTGTGTTGACACACAAAATGAGATCATTTTAGCATGTTACATACTTCATAATTATTTAATGGGTGTCGATCCTGATGAAAGTCTTATTGTTGAAGTTGATGAAGAGGTTTTGCATTCTCATCGTGAACGTGTGGCCCTTACTCCAAGAGAAGATGATGAGGATACTAGGCAAGGAGCTATTATAAGAGATTCTATAGCATTAGCCATGTGGCAAAACTATGTCCAATTGTGATAGCTTTTGGGTTTATTGTTGTCATGTCGTTTAAGACTATGCTATGTTTCAATTACTTAGACCTAAATGTTATGCAAATTTCTCTTTTTATTTTGATATTGCTTTCTATCTTTTGATAATTAATATTGATATTTACACAATATTTTATGTGTTTTTTTTTTCTATTAATTATAGCATGGGTAAGATATCAAAGAAGAATGGTGGAGATCCAAGCAAAGAAGTACAATGAAGTAGTGTTATGGATGATGCTTTAGTGGATGCTTTTTTACATCAGGTGATCATAGGTGGTAGAGTTAATGGAATTTTTACCTCTAAGGCATATGATGACATAGTGAAAGAGTTGGTTGAAAAATTTGACATGGAGATTAACAAGGATAAGGTGAAAAATTGACAGAAGACACTGAAGAAGAATTTTCATGAATGCTATGACATATTTAAAGATGGATTGAGTGGTTTTGGATGGAATGATTCTTTAAATATGTGGACAGCTGAACCAGAAGTTTGGGAGCCACTCATAGCAGTAAATTATCATTTTTTGTGAGTTTAATTTTGTATTACATAATTATATTTGTTGTTTAACCATTTGTCTTAGTTTGTAACAATCTAAACCTGCAGCCAAGAAGTGGATGACAACACTTATACCCAACTACTCTAAGATGGCACAACTTTGGGCTAAAGATAGAGCAAAATGTGATCATGCTGAAACTGCAAAGGAGAAACGTGCTAGGCATGCTACATCGACCACTATTGATGAGATTGATAATTTGATATCTCAAAATGAAGTTTCTTTGGAGAACTTTGAAGTGGAAGATGATTAGAGGTCACCAGAAATTAATGTTGCATGTTCTCGAGTGTAATCACAAGATGCAATGTCTTCTAAAAGCAAGAAAAGATGAACTGGCATAAGATGATAAACTCGGGAATGTAATTTCCCAGTCATTTGATAATGTATCAAAGGCAATTGATAGGGAGACTGAGGTTATGGCAAAGTGCTTTTCAAAGTCATATGGAGCAGAAGTTCACGCAGCTTTGGGCGTATTGGACTTAGATCCAATATCAAAGACTGAGGCCGACATATTTTTGATGGAAAATCCAACATATAAGGAGATATTCTTTGGTTGCCTAGATCATGAGCGCAAAAGTGTCTTATTGACATTGATGTCTAGGCCTAAAAATTAAAAAAAGTGTGGGATTTTTTGGCCAACCTTAGTTTTGGAATGGATTATATTATTTTGTTTTGTTTTGGCAAGACTCATTACTGGAGTTTTTTTTTTTAAAGATATTTGTTTGCATTTTTAAACAATATTTTTTTTTTGTTGAGAAATGACAATATTTATTTTGTTGAGAATAAATATGTGATGCGTGAATTGCTTTACAACACAGAAATATACATAACTTGTTTTTTAGCTACAATAAAATTTTCTTTTTTCCTTAAAGAAATTGGGAGATGGAGATGTATTAAATTATCAAATCCATTGTAAAGCACACCAGCCAAAAACGATCCAATCTAAAACTAGCGGCCCCTAAAAAAACTTTGCAAATTGAAATAAAGAAATTGTGCTATTGTCAATTTTTCATGCCATTATCTTCATCTGTTAAATTATTGATTAGCGTGATGCAATCTATTCACCTTGACAAAACTATATTGTAATTCAATAATCTAACACAGACCCAATTGTGGCTAACTAGTTTCACATCATTCACTAAATACTAAACATTTCAAAGCAATTATAAGTTCTCATTGATTATTTTTATTTTCTTTAAAATGAGGGGTATAATAGTAATGTTATTATAAAATGATTCCATTCCATTGCTTCCAATGTCACTTCCAAACGGTGTTACTTACTTTCCATTCCATTCTATTCATTTATTTTATAACATCCAAACAAGATTTTTAAATTCCATTCCATTCCATTCTTTTCTCTACTTAATCCATTCCATTCCATTCAATTCAATTTCATTCTTTTAATGATCATCCCATTCCATTCCTTTATAAACTCTCAAACGGACCCTAGAAGTTAGGTTTTATAAAATTTAAGAACATAATATTGTTCTTGTAGTTGGGTTGATTGCTTCTATGGTTGAATTTTTGTAGTTGGGCCAATTGCTTCTATAGCCACCACCAAAATTTTTTTTTTTAAAAATTTTTGGTAATTGTTCGATTCCTAACTCTATAATCTTGTACATGAGGAGGGCAGATATAACATTGTCAGTTCTTAAGAAAGGTTGGGTTTTGTGGATTTGATCTAAACTTTGATAGAGTATGAGACATGAATAATTTTTTTTTTTTTGAACTTTTCATGAAAGGCCAAAGAGTCGGGCCATACATGGTTCTAGCCTTCTAGGTGTGGAACAACCGAACAATAGGCAGGTTTTCAATTTCAAACACAGTTGTTCTTGGTGCATGAAAAACTTTAGTTTTAAAATATCAAAAAGGAAAGGCAATTGTACAAGTTATTATACTTAAAATCAGACCTCCATGTATCGACATTCCCATTAGTTCCATTCACGTGAAATTTTCTAAATGGCTTGAAGAATTGCTTTCCAAATTTCACTATCGTAAAACAACCACAACAATTAACAAGGTGACAAGTACTTAGAATCCTTGCTAGAATCAAAATAAATAATGGCATTGCAGAGATGTGCAGACATTGTTAATAAAGAAACTGGGTTTGGTAGCTATATGGCTTCTAACAATATCCCCAAATCAACACTTACCCTCCCCTTTTCTTTTATTGAAAGAGATCTCATCTTGCTTCTTGCATTTTCACACACAAAGCAAAGAAATATCATTTGGTTGGATTATTTTTATTGTACTAATGATGAGAAGAAAATGGAGTTATCAAGATTGGTTGTTCTTAATTTTGGTTGGATGATTGTTTTGGTTGAATGTTTTCAACTTTTGCAAAACCTAGCTTTTAGATGTTCTTTTCCCTTGATTTTTTAGTTTTTTATGTTTTAGGATGAGAGAGACATGAAAAGGTAGCAAAAATACAAATTTATCCCTGTTTTTTAACAGAAGTGGGTAACTGGAGACAAACAGAGCTTACCTCAGGTGGATAAAGTGACACTTTTCAAACCACGGGTAGGCAAAGTGATTTTGTCCCAAACCACAGGTGAGTTTACTGCAATTCCCCCCCCTCCCCAAAAATAGGAGAACCATCGAATGTATCAGTAGTAAAAATCAACATAAATCAACTACTCTGTCTAATGCCCTTTGCATTTTTAAATTTGAAACAAGAATCACTACATGCTATACAAAACCTTTTTTAAATAGTACACTTAAGAGTATTTACAATAGCCAATCCTTGCGTACAAGGTATTTGGAGAGTTCTTGTTTTAGATCCTCAACAGTAACCATAGTCCCACTAGTAACTGGAGAAGGAAGCTCACAACACCAATCTCAAAGGAAAAAAAGCCTACATTGAGAACAAAATGACAAGAAATACTAAACACAAAGAAGAAAACATACCTTCTCAAGGTTTGCTGCATAATTTGTTACATGCCTTCATCAAGATCATCACCAACTCCACACCTTCTCAAGGTTCTACTGGCATCAACAACATCTTCTTTGTCGGATTCTCTAAGACAATATGCCATCCTATAAATAACCTAATCAGATTAGAACAAATCAACCACAAAATCTTCTTTGCCCTTTAGCTTTTAATAACAAGCCAACCATAGCAAAATAATTCAAATGGACAACCATGAATTTACCCACAACAGAATACACACACACACACACGCAAAAGCATCCTTTATCTTTCTACTAGTTGGGGGTTGTCAAAAGTTAAATCATCTTTTCTTCTTGAACCAACCATAGATGACAATGAACTCTGTTGCTAAATGCTCATTAACATTTGTAAGAGCATCCACAGCAGTGGAGCTAAAAATTTAGCTTTTTAGCTTCACAAAAAGTTACTTTATCTATTTTACCTATACATTTTACAAAACATGCTGCAGCAGTAGATCTATTTTAACTTTCAACACAATAAAATAATATAAACCTCACAATAAAATAATATATCTACTACAATAAAATAATATATTCATTACAATAAATAACAATCACAACCAACCACAACCGCTATCACTACCACTACCGCCACCGCCACCGACTCTTCCACCGCCACCGCAATCGCTACCGCCGCCCACCGTCACCGCCGCCACGTAATAGAATAATATATTCTCTACAATAAACAACAATCACAGCCACTGTCATCACCACTGTCACTACCACCACCGCCATTACAACTGCCACCACCACTGCAACCGCCACCATCAAAAAAATTATTTTTTTCTCACCAATATTAAATAGTAATAATCTACCGCTTAAAATTTATTACAAAAATATTATAAAACATTACTTAATTTTAATTTCTTATTATTCTTTATTTTATTTTTCTTATTTATCTTATTTGTTGGTTTCATCCAAATACACGTATTTTTTTTTTCCTCTTTGTTTGCTTCATTTCTTCAATCCTCTGAACTTTTCTTTCTGAAAGTGAATGAGAGACAGAGAGAGGCACAATGATAAAAGAAAGGAAAAAAAAATGGAGCAAAACCCAGAAGGATCGGCGGTGAGCTCAGAAGGATCGGCGGTCAAACTCAACCAAAAACCCAGATCAAACTCATAAGGATCGGCGGCGTGGGTCTGAACTAATCGGCGGCTTGGAGGGTCGGTGACGGTGTGGGTTTGAGAGCTTGGGACGGAGTGGGTCTGAGGTTGAGAGGGTTGATCGGCGGTGGGTCTCAGCTGGTGGGTCGGTGACGGTGGGTCTCAGCTGGTGGGTCTCGGCGACGGTGAGCTTGAGAGAGTTGAGAGCTTCGGACGGCGTGGGTCTCGGCGACGGTGAGCTTGAGAGAGTTGAGAGCTTCGGACGGCGTGGGTCGGTGACGGGCCGGCGGCGGTGAGCTTGAGTGAGTTGAGAGAGTTGAAAGAGAAGAGATGAGAGTTGAGAGAGTTGAAAGCTTCAGTGCACACAGAGATGAGAGTGACTGAGAGAGAGAGAGAGAGAGAGAGAGAGAGGCTTTGAATTATTTTAATCGGGGCTCGAATAAAATATTATTTTTTTTATAACTTTCAGCTACAGTGCTCATGTATTGATACATGAGCACTGTAGCGCAAAGCTAAAATTTTTTAGCTTTGCCTCCACTGCTGCAGGTGGGTTTTTGTGGTTTGAGTGGAGCTAAAATAGCAATATAGCTATTTAGCTCCACTACTGTGAATGCTCTAAGGAACTTTCCATATGCAAATAACAAGAAGTCAAAAAACATGAATTAAAACAAACCAAAACTGTAAAACCACTGCTTTCACTATCACAACATGATAACAAGAATTTACAAAATCAAAGGCTAAGTGTATTTCAAAAGGAAAACCAAAAAAATATTTTTCTACAGCAATACTTTTGGCTTCAAAAAAGCTATGCAAAGAGATTCCAAAATAAGACATCCTTATCTTTGCAGTAGCGGTAACAAACTCCTTAGCTAATTGATCATCTTTGTCAAAAGTCAAGCTTCCAATCTCTTGCTTACCAACAAATTATAATATAAATGAATAAACAAAAATAAAAGGCCTTCAAAGTATGGTGTTGATTGTAGACATCGGAAAACAAATCAAATGGTCAACAACTTTATCCAAAGTACAGAAATAGTTAGTCTCACTCATAATGCTGTTGTTTGCTTGTGTCTTACAAACCATATCTAAACAGAGTGAACTAGCTGAAACAATAAACAAAAACAAATAACTGTGCACATACTAAATAACTTGGACAAAGAAACACTTACCTATTTTTATTCTCAAACCACAATCCCACCTCCCAACTCAGATCAGACCAGGGGGAATTGGGATATGATCTCTTAATTCATTGTCATTGATTCAACCATCTAAAATGAGTATTATTTGGACATGCAGCCATTAATTCATCAAAGCAATGAAATTAGCCCAATGTAATTTTTTTTTTCATCAATGTAATTAGTTATGAGTTACTCGCTTTATTTATTTATTTTTAGCTCTAACTTAGAATGCATATAAATATAAATAGCCTATTACGCCCTGCCCCTGTGTGCATGATATTGTCCTCTTTGGGCAGCTTGAAGGCTCTCTTAGTCCCTCAAGGTTTTGTTCTTCCCTAGGTTACGCTGGGGAAAAGGCCTCATACATAACAAAGGGAGGGCATTCCTTATAAGCACATCCCCATGTGCTTCCCTAGGCAATGTGGGATTTCATGAAATGCAAGACCCCCTTTTTGGGCCACTACAATCCACCCCCCTTACGGGCACACGCGTCCTCGCGTGTGGGGCCCACACTTTTGGCTAGGGCATGGCTCTAATACCATTTGTTACGCCCCACCCCCCGTGTGCATGATATTGTCCTCTTTAGGCAACTTGAAGACTCTCTTAGTCCCTCAAGGTTTTGTTCTTCCCTAGGTTGCGCTGGGGAAAAGGCCTCATACACAATAAGGTCTCTCATTGTACTTGGAGATGGGCTACCAAACAAAGTATAAAGAGTGATCTCAGTAATCCCTTCTACCATGACTCTCCAAATGAGTAGTAGCTTCTTCTATGGACTCATCCTTTGTTTCTTCCTCAAATGAACTGGTTAATTATTGCTATAACCCTTCCAATAAGAAAACTCCAGGGGTTTTACATTGATGACCTTCAAACTACTTATTATGACAGTGAAAAGACAAACCCTTCTTCTTCCTTTTTTCCACTTGGGATTGGGCTAGCTTTTGAATTGGTAATTTGGCACTTCTATCATCGTTCTTGATCATTGGTGGTGGACCAAGAATTGATGCCCTTGGACTTTCATTCTATGATTTAACCTTCTTACTAGCTTGAAGATATTCTTTTTGGATCTTTGCAAGTCCAAATGCTACACTTAAGTTCTAAGGATTTTCAAATAGTTCTTTAATTCGATTAGACCAAGCTTCTAATTGCCCTTTGTAGGTAGACATTGAACCTACTTGCTTTAGTTTTGTTAGAGCTTGCATAGGATCACCATAGGTAGAAGAACCAAATCTCACATGTAATAATCTAACAAAAGCCTCCCAACTAGTGAATTAGCCAACCTCTTATGCATTTTGAAACCAAATCAAAGCTTTATTTTCCATATGATATGAGGCTAAGAGTATCTATTAATTGACCAGGGTGTTGTATAATTGAAAAAATTAATGAGCCTTGTAGACCCAACCTAATGGATTCTCACCCTTAAATCGTGAAAACTCTAATCTCACTACCTTGGAAATTGCTATTAAGGGAGATTCTTGATGATCTGTCACCATTAGTGATGAAGTTCTTGGTGGGGGTGCAGTTCTTTGCTACCATCCATTCCCAACTTCAGTGAGTCCTTGCACAGTTTCTAGTAGAGTTTGCAAAAATACTAGTGACTACATTTGACTTCTTATGAACATTGCAAAATTCTTGATCATGTTGCCCTATTGCTAATGGCTAAGTGTTGATTTTTTCATTGAGAGGAAATAAAGATCGGGTTTCTGTCATGGTGATAAAATTGGCTCTGATACCAATTAATAAGACCAACCAAGTCTTGTGAATTAAAGAGAAAGATGAGTAGTTCTTTGAGGGAACTAGGCCTACTAGGGAATTAAAGGGTAACAGAGAGAAAAATTGAATAGAGAGAAGTATTTTTATTAACATTCTAGATAATTCCTTTACAATGTGTATAATCTTCTTTATATACACTTATAATGCCAAAATTAGTTACAATGAAGCTACAATGCCTAACTACCAACTGTTTCTATGTCAACACGAGCTGTATCAGCTAACTAACTACCAATAACAGCCATAACAAAATTGGTTTAGCTCATCCTAACAATCCATTAACTAACTTCAGCTCTTAACAAACGAGCACTAACTTATTCATGTTATTATTTATGTGATGATCATGTGATTTTTTATTTTATTTTATCCAAAAAGGATAACAAAATTTACTTATAGGGTCAATTTGGGGAATATAAAAACTTCACATATTTTTTTGAGAAGAATAAAAACTTAATTAAATTAAAAGAAATAATTGAAACGTGTGTTTTTATATAAAAAAAAGAAAAAAAAAACCAAATCCGAAGGTTGTTTTTGCATTTGTGCCTAACTTAAAAGTAAAAGTACTCTTATTAAAAAAAAGAAAAAAAAAGAAGTAAAAGTAAAAGTAAAAGTACTCTTATAAAAAAAAAAAAAAAAAAAAAGTAAAAGTACTGAAATGTGTTTATTCCGTTCCACAATCCACACCGTCGCTTCTCTTTCTTTCCGCGTTATTTCCAAACTACAAACTTTCGGTTGTCTTCACATAGCAAAATTTGACATTCTTCTTCCGGATAAGAACAACTTTCTTCTTCCAATCTCGGTAATCTATTGCTTTTTTTTTTTTTTTTTTTTTATTTCAAATGTTTTTTTTTAGAATTATTTTTTTATCTACGGAAATGTTTATTTCGCTTTCGTCTAAATGTTGGTTTCTTTTCTCTTTAATGACTCGTTCTTGTGTAAGATCTAATTCTTTTTGTTTTTTTTTTTCTTTTTCTTTATGGGGCTGAATTTGAGTTTCAAATTCATTAGCACTTATACTATAGAAGTCGAACATTATTAATTTTGTGCTCTTGATGAATTTGGTTGCCAATTGCTTATATAACAAAGAAATATTCATATTGGAGACATCTGGGTAGTGGGTCTTTGTTTCCTCAGATTCTAATGATGGAATAGTAGAAGATATATTGCATTAATGATTTTGATATGAAATGGTTTTTATTTATTTATTTAAATTATTGATTTTGTTGGAATATAATGAAAACATAGCAGTGTGGCAGTTGATTTTTGGGTTAAATTTTTTTCAATTGCTTATAGGTTTTGTTGGCATTGCTCGATTGTCATTTTGGCTGAGACACACAAATGGGTGATTCTCCGGATTTGGATTTGATTAGTGATTTACCTCAAAGCATTATAGAGAGTATTCTCACTCGGCTACCAATAGTAGAGGCAGTAAGGACAAGCATTTTGTCAAGTAAATGGAGGTATAGATGGGCTACACTCACCCATCTTGCATTCGACGAAAAATGTGTTACTTCAACTAATGACCGAATTCTTGTTGAGAACAAGCTTATAAACTTTATTACTCGGGCTCTATTTCTCCATCAAGGACCAATTCACAAGTTCCAGCTTTGTACTTCATTCTTGACGAGCTGCCCAGATATAGATCAATGGATACTTTTCCTTTCAAGGAAAGATATCAAAGAATTAGTTCTTGAATTGGATGAAAATGAGTGGATTAGGGTACCTTCATGTCTTTTTAATTGTAAAAAATTAACCCGTTTGGAGCTGTCTCGTTGTGAGCTGGATCCACCTTCCACTTTTAAGGGATTCTCTTTTTTGAAGAGCCTTAAGCTTTACCAAGTTTATGTTGCCTCTGATGCAATTGAAAGTGTTATCATTAGTTGCCCTCTTCTTGAGAGTCTGTCATTATCATACATTGATAGTTTAACGCTTAATATTCGTTCCCCAAATCTCAAATACTTGTGCCTTGAAGGTGAATTCAAAGACATTTGTCTCGAAAATACTCCTCTTCTGATCGCAATGTCTGTTGCTATGTATATGACTGAGGACATTGCTGAACACATGGAACAAAGTTCCAGTTGTAATTTCATCAAGTTTCTTGGTGGTGCACCACATCTTGAGAGGCTCATTGGGCGTATCTACTTCACAAAGGTAACACTATGTTATGTTTTTATTTGTCTAGTGTGTCTTCCATTACTTTCTTTTGAGTTAAATTTATTATCAGGGACACTTAGAGGTTTTAAACGAAACTATCTTAATGATTTCTTATTTCCCGTCTCTAGTACTTGACTGTAGGTGATGACCCAGGAAGACTTCCAATTAAATATATTAATTTGAAGATTATTGAATTATATCAAGTAAGTTTTGAAGATATGAAAGAGATACTAGTTGTTCTTCGCTTGATTACGAACTCTCCTAACTTGAAGGAACTTCAAATCTCGGTAAGCTATGTTGAACGTGTTGAGGCTTTATTTGGTGAATGTCTTAGTATTTGTTTTGTGAAACATTTGTTAATAGTTTTTGTTATGACTAACATGTTTTTTTATACATTAATTTCTATTAGAGCTCCTCAAACACGCCAGCTGCTATGGAAGCAACTGATTTGGATTTTTGGGAGAAAGAATGTCCTTCACATTGCATATTTGGGAGACTTAAAGCTGTAAAGATGACAGAGATGTCTGGTGTACCTCATGAAATGGAATTCATCAAGTTTTTGCTTGAAAATTCTCCAGTGCTTGAGGTAATGAGCATTGCACCTTGTTCATTTGTTACAGAGGGAAGACTGAATATGTTGATTGAGTTGGTGAGGTTTCGGCGGGCTTCTCCTAGAGCAGAAATTCTATTCATCCAGAATTAAACATGGTTTTCTCATGTAATGCTTCTTTGGTTTCTCATTCAATCTCTTTGGCAGAGTTGATTCCCAATTACATTTGTGTAACTTTATCATCGAAATAAAAATGTTAATATTATTTAGATCCAATTAAATCATCAGCCATACATTGCATAATTGTTGCTGTTGAAGAGAAAGTTAAATCTAACAGCTCTGAAGATAAATTATACAGATTTTTGCCCTTACTTATCTTGCAACAAGTAGAACTGTGCAGTGTGCACATCTTTATTTATTTATACTAGTTGCATACTTGCGCGTTATAATTTTTTTAGAATGGTTTCATTAAATATTTTATTAATATTATAATTTTAGTTATTAACCATTGGCTTTTCATTAGTTTTTAAGTTAATAAAAACCTTAAATATACCTTTTTCTACCTTTATACACACATATAGTGAATCTTTACACATACCTTTAAGAAAACTCTATATATTCCACATTTTTGGATGCTTAAAATTATAGACTACTACTCCATAATGATAATGGCTAATTAATTTTATTTTATTTTTAGTGCTCTCATTTATAACGTTTCTTACCATTATCATATATTTACTAACTGATGATTTTCATAACAAAGACAATAAATGAGAGGTAGCATTGTTCATTAGATTTTCGAAAGTAATAGTGAATGAAAAAAAAAATATATATATATTATAAATAAGGTTAAATGAAATGTCAAAAAATGGATTTTTAAATTTTCTAACTTTATTTCTTATGTAATTTCTTCTACTATCAAAGAACATCTCTTTTTTAATTATGATTAATATGGTTTCCATAGTTAGAGTTTGATTAGTTTTAAATTTAAATTTAATACTATGATTGTATTTAATTGTTGATTTAATTTTTTAAGTGAATTTAACGACTTATGTTACTACACTGTAAAGTTTTTAATATTCGTCATACGGTAATCTCTATTTTATTTTTTTACTTCTCCTTACAACTTCTTTGTTTTCCAATCAACGATTACTAATTGAAGTTTGGTTTTTTTTTTCTTTATCTAATCTTTATTACTTTGTATTGGTTTTTTTCTATACCATCTCTCTCTCTCTCTCTCTCCATTGGCAACCTATCGTTTTTCAAAATTTGATGATTATTTTATGACATTAAATATGCATTATTAGTTTTTTTTTAAATTTTAATTTAGTGTTTTTAACTTGATTTGTTTTGTATTTCGTTCTTCCTTTCATGCATTAGATGTGAGAATGAGTGTTTCCCTAGCATTACTCCACTTAATGTGGACAATTTTATTTATTTAATTTAGGCAAAATATTATATTTTAAATTTTAAAAATAAAAAAGGAGTGGAAATATAAATAATTTAATGATATATATGGGGGATGTGGCTGAATTTAAATGTTAAATAAAATGATATGAGAAAAAAAAACTTTATCAAGCTAAAATAGAGATGCAAGAAAAATAAAAATAAAAATAAAAATCCACCAAAATATTGTGGGAGAAAGAGTGGGAAATAACCACTTTTTCATGAGAAAAAATTATGTAAAGAATGGAAGAGTGAATGACAAATTTATACTAAAAGGATGATAATAATAAGAAACAAAATAAAGGAAGATAAAAGGAAAGAGGAAGAATGATATCACGGTAGAATGTTTGGGGAGATGAAGGTAGAATGAGTGTTTCCTTAGCATTACTCCACTTAATGTGGACAATTTTATTTATTTAATATAGGCAAAATATTATATTTTAAATTTTTAAAAATAAAAAAGGAGTGGAAATATAAATAATTTAATGATATATACGGGGGATGTGGCTGAATTTAAATGTAAAATAAAATGATATGAGAAAAAAAATAAAAATAAAACTTTATCAAGCTAAAATAGAGATGCAAGAAAAATAAAAATAAAAATCCACCAAAATATTGTGGGAGAAAGAGTGGGAAATAACTACTTTTTCGTGAGAGAAAATTATGTTAAGAATGGAAAAGTGAATGACAAATTTATACTAAGATGATGATAATAATAAGAAACAAAATAAAGGAAGATAAAAGGAAAGAGGAAGAGTGATATCACGGTAGAATGTTTGGGGAGATGAAGGTAGAATGAGTGTTTCCCTAGCATTACTCCACTTAATGTGGACAATTTTATTTATTTAATTTAGGCAAAATATTACATTTGAAAATTTTAAAAATAAAAAAGGAGTGGAAATATAAATAATTTAATGATATATACGGGGGATGTGGTTGAATTTAAATGTTAAATAAAATGATATGAGAAAAAAAAAACTTTATCAAACTAAAATAGAGATGCAAGAAAAATAAAAATAAAAATCCACCAAAAAATTGTGGGAGAAAGAGTAGGAAATAACCACTTTTTTGTGAGAGAAAATTATGTAAAGAATGGAAGAGTGAATGACAAATTTATACTAAGAGGATGATAATAATAAGAAACAAAATAAAGGAAGATAAAAGGAAAGAGGAAGAGTGATATGAAGGTAAAATGTTTGGGGAGATGAAGGTAAAGAGAAGGAGAAAAGTTGGAGAAAGTGTAAATGTTAAAAAAAAATGAGTACAATTTGATGAGCACAATTTTCTTTTGTTTGAATTTAAATAAAATATTACATTTTTTTTTAAAAAAAATAAAAAGAGAGAGAAAATATAAATAATTTAATGATAAGGAGGATGTAGTTGAATTTCAATATTGAGTAAAATAGAAGAGAAGAAAAAAAAAAGAAAAAAGAAAAAATATAACAATAAACACTAAATTATCCAAATTATGCTATGTAATGGAATACTATTTTATTTTTATCTACTATCTTTAATTTTTTATAATGTAATCGGATAAAATTTAACAATCAAAGAGAAAAATAATAATAATAATAATAACTTAAAACACAAAACTAAATCGTATCAACCAAAATTGGAGTTCTTAAAAACACAAAAATTTATCAACTTAAAGCAGAGATGCAATAAAAAATAAAAATTCACCAACACATTGAGAGAGAGAGAGAGAGAGAGAGAGAGAGAGAGAGAGAGAGAGAGAGAGAACTACGCAAAGAATGGAAAAGAGTGACAAATTTATAGTAAGAGGGAAGAGATAAAAAGATACAAATAAAGGAAGATGAAAGGAAATATGAATAGCAATATTAAAATAGAGGGTAGTGGGAAGATGAAAAGGTAAGGGAAGAAGAAAAGTTGAAGAAAATGTAAATATTTAATAAATAAGTGAATGTAAAAAAAAATATAGGAAAATCGTAAATAAAAAAGAAATATATATAGATGTTAAAACTGACAAAGATGAATATGTAAAGTCAATAATCTATTTATATATATATATATATATATATATATATATACATATATTTTTGTAAAAAAATAAGTGTGGGGAGTGAAAGAACCTAAGTGGGTATTTGGGCCTTGGGCTTTATCAATGGGCGCTAGTTCGTTCTTGACTAAAGGCTTTTAGGGCTATGAGTTGGCTCACAAGCCGAGGGCCCGAGGATTCATCCGAGGAAGAGTCACTCCTCGGACAGACCAGTGATTACTTGGAGATTCACTAGAAAAATCAGGGCAGAGTTTTGGAAAGACTGTAGGTTACAGAGGGAATCCAAATACCCTCTAGACATGGCTGTGTAAGAGAAATATCTCAGGAAAAGGCTGCTGCTTCCACATTAAAGATCCTGCACCTACCTCCCTGGCCGCATTAATGGGGAAGTGACCCCTGAACAGTAGAGTTCAGCCTTCTAGCTAGTATTTAAAGATTTCAAGAAGGTGGTAGAAGAAAATTTTGGGTGACACGTGGATAAAAGGAGAAGGAAAGGAAGTATTTAAGGGGAGAAGGGGGTAGCAGAGAGGAGAAGCCTTTTGGAAAAGAACTTAAGAAGGACTAAAAGCTGTAACCTTTATAAGGAAAAAGAGAAATAATATACAAAGGGTCCTCAGCCTACGTCCGAAGAGGTTCATTTTTCTCTATTTGTCCATTGTTTATAAATACTATAATATTTTGGCCCGTTCATCAAGTTTCGAGCACCATCGAATTAGATTGCGAACCTACACTCTACAAATTTAATTGTTTAAGGCTAATTGGGCCTGAGCCTACGTATGTTTTTGGGTCTAGGTGCAATTGTGCACATACAATTGGCGCCGTCTGTAGGAATCTAGGGTGGGAGAACTCGAACACCATGGCAGGCTTAGGCTCACACCATGCAGAATCTCAGGGATCGCAACCTGAGGATCTTTTCGAGCGTCTTGAGCGCCGAAGAGGGTAGCGTTCATACCGAGTATCCTAGAACGGGTCATACTCACAGTGGAGGGGCCAGTACCGTCCATGAAGATGGTGCTAAAGCCATGCAGAAGGAGATTGATCACCTTAAGAAGAAGCTGCGTCGCGTCAGGCGGAGGCGTGCTTCACCCTCATCCAGTACCTCTTTCGGGAAATCCCAGGGAAGTAGTTACAGTTCTAGGTCATGGTCGCCCCCCAACAGAACATCCTCTTGCGAAGAGGATAGCCTATCGGGTCATAGGAGCAGGAAGCTCCCCTTCAGGGGCTTAGGGAACAATGCCATGAGTCGGGCGTTGCATTAGCTCTCCAAATCGCCATTCTCACGCAGGATTGAGAATGGGAGGCTCCCTAGGAGGTTCACCCAGCCCACCTTCACCATTTATAACGGCCGAACCAACCCGGTGGAACATGTGAGCCACTTTAACCAGAGAATGGCTGTGCATTCTCACAATGAGACTTTGATGTGCAAAGTCTTCCCTTCTAGCTTGGGACCTGTTGCTATGAGGTGGTTCAACGGTCTCAAATCAGGGTCTATAAGTTCGTTCGGGGAACTGACTAGAGCATTTGCATCAAGGTTTATTACATGCAGCAGAGTTCCTCGACCGTTGGACTCACTGTTGTCTATGGCTATGAAAGAGGGCGAGACGTTGAAAGCATACTCCGACAAGTATTGGGATATGTTTAATGAGATAGATGGTGATTTTGATAAGGTGGTGATCAATACTTTTAAAATGGGCCTTCCAACTGATCATGACTTGAGGAAGTCCTTGACCAAAAAACCCTTACGGAGTGTACGTCGTCTTATGGACCGTATTGACGAATATAAAAGGGTCGAGGAAGACCAACAGCAGGGGAAGGGTAAGGCAAAGGTTATCCCGCAGGAGAGAAGGGATTTCAGGTCGGACAGGTATCACAACAACAAGCCGAGAAGAGATTACTCCAGGCAGTCTGGCTCGGCGGCACCTCAGACAGTTAATACTGTATTCTGAGAACCGGTGCACCAGCTACTGGAGAAGGTCCGTAAGGAACCCTACTTCAGATGGCCCAGTAAGATGGCGGGGGATCCTGCTAAAAGGAATCAGAATCTCTTTTGTCAGTACCATTAAGATGTGGGTCATACTACCGAGAACTGTTGGACCCTCTAGAATCACTTGGAGCAGCTTGTTAACGAAGGAAAGTTAAAGCAGCACCTGTACCAACCTAGTAGGCAGGGTAGTCAGTCTGGCTCGAATAATCAGAGGAATAACTCATCTCGGCCTCCTTTGAGAACGATTAACGTTATCTTCGCTGCGCCTGGCAGGACTGGCTCATGTCCTACTAGGGTGATGGCCATTTCGGACTCCCAAGCCGAGGAGGGGGGCTCCAAGCCGAAGAGACTGAAGCTAAGTGTGCCCGTTTTGGGATTTTCAGAGGAGGATAAGGTTGGGACCATCCAACCCCATGACGACGCCCTAGTAGTTACTCTGAGGATAGGGAATTATGATGTGAGAAGGGTAATGATTGATCAAGGCAGCGGCATGGATATCATGTATCCTGACTTATTTAAGGGGCTAAAGTTGAAATTAGAGGACCTCACCCCTTACGACTCGCCGTTAATAAGTTTTGAAGGGAAAGCCGTTATACCAAAGGGACAGATTCGGCTGCTCGTGCAATCTAGCTCCGAGACGGTCGAGGTGAATTTTATCGTGGTCGATGCGGATTTTATCGTGGTCGATGCATATTCCCCATACACAGCTATCCTTGCTCGGCCCCGGCTGCACGCTCTGGGAGCCGTTTCCTCCACCTTGCATGTTAAGGTTAAGTTCCCTTCGGGGGAGTGCATTAAAGAGATTCTCGGCAGCCAATTGATGGCTTGGCAATGCATATCGGCCGCAGTGCTGCATCAGACCGAAACGCAGTCCTCGACCTCGGCTGTGAAAGACTTATAGCAATTAACGACTCTGGATGCGCTCGACGTGGTGACAGTAGAAGAGGCCATATGCGAAGACCTTGAGAAGTTTTTGATATCGGATGATCCTAAAAGGTTATTCCAGGTTGGGGTATGTTTACCACACCAGGAGAAGATGGAATTAGTGGAGTTTCTAAAGAACAACGTCGATGTTTTTGCCTGGGACCCCTATGAGGCTCCGGGGGTTGACCCAAGCTTCATTTGTCATCATTTGAACGTCAATCCTGCTATTCCTCCTAGAAGGCAGCCCCCTCGGCGTTCCTCCAGGGAGCACTCTGAAGCCGTTAAGGAAGAGGTGCTCAAGCTCAAGAGGGCTGGGGCTATTAAGGAAGTTTTCTATCCGGAGTGGCTGGCGCACACGGTTGTGGTCAAAAAGAAAAGTGGGAAATGGCGAGTATGTGTGGACTTCACAGATTTAAACAAAGCCTGCCCAAAGGACTCATTCCCAATGCCGCGCATCGACCAGCTAGTGGATGCCACCGTCGGACATCCTCGGATGAGCTTTTTGGATGCCTTCCAGGGTTATCACCAAATTCCACTAGCAGCAAAAGATCAGGAGAAAACTGCCTTTATTACTCCAACAGGGAATTATCACTATAAAGTGATGCCATTCGGATTGAAGAATGCTGGGGCTACTTACCAGAGGATGATGACTAGAATGTTTGAGTTGCAGCTTGGAAAGACCATTGAGATATACGTGGATGACATGGTAGTGAAGAGTAAGACGATATCTGCACACGTGAAGGATTTAGACGACACCTTTCAGGTACTTAGAAAGTACAAGTTGTGTCTTAACGCCTCGAAGTGTTCTTTTGGTGTGAGTTCTGGGAAGTTCTTGGGTTACATGGTTACTCATAGAGGTATAGAGGTGAATCTAGCACAAGTCAGAGCTATTTAGACCTTACAGCCACCTCGAAATCCTAAAGAAGTTCAGAAATTAACCGGAATGATCGCTGCACTTAGCAGGTTCATCTCTCGGTCAGCTAACCGATGCAAGCCTTTCTTCCAACTTCTGAATAAGTGGAGGGGGTTCCAATGGTCCGAGGAATGCGTTGTAGCCTTCCAACAACTTAAGGAATATCTTTCCCGGCCACCTATTATGTCTCGACCTAAAGTGGATGAGGTCCTGTTTGCGTATCTGGCAGTGGCCGTCCATGCGGTCAGCCTAGTCCTCATAAGGGACGACGGTGGGGTGCAAAGACTAGTCTACTACGTTAGTAAAACGCTGAATGACGCCGAGGTGCGTTACTTACTTTTGGAGAAAGCATTCTTAGCCATAGTTCATGCCACGCGGAGGCTTCCTCATTACTTCCAGTCCCACACCGTTGTAGTTCTGACCCAACTCCCTCTCAAGTCAGTTTTGCGTAGTGCTGACTACTCTGGAAGGGTGGCTAAATGGGGAACTATTTTAGGAGCTTTTGACATCAAATACATGTCGCGCACCTCAATAAAAGGCCAGGTTCTTGCAGATTTGATGGCAGAGTTCGCCGAACCATTGTTGGAAGAAGCTGTAAAAGAATCACACATGGACGAAAAATCAGTGGGCGTGATCACGGGTATAGGAACCCCGACTTGGGAGGTGTATGTTGATGGGGCCGTTAACCAGAAAGGGTCTGGTATCGGACTTGTCCTGGTATCCCCCAAGGGAATTATCTTTGAAAAATCTCTGAGGTTGGCGTTCTCGGCTACCAATAATGAGGCCGAGTACAAAGCAGTCCTGGTCAGCATGAACATGGTGTATAAGATGGGTGGAAAGGGAGTTCATATGCGCTCGGATTCTCAATTAGTGGTCGGTCAGGTTACTGGGACCATGGAGGCTAGAGACCCAAGAATGCAAGAATACTTGGCCCAGGTCAAACGTTTACAATCTAGCTTCGATTCCTTTATCCTATCACACGTTTCTAGAAGTGGAAATACACATGCAGACTCCTTGGCTACCTTAGCGATATCCTCGGTTCAGAGTTTGCCTAGGACTATCCTTGTTGAAGATTTGCTAGAGCTAGCTCTTACTACTGTTTCTACAGTTCGGATCCACTTAATAAGGCCTGGACCTAGTTGGATTGACTCTATGGTATCTTTTCTGAAAAATGACATTCTGCCCAACGACAAGTCTGAAGCAGACAAGATCCGTCGAAAGGCAACGCGTTTCTGGTTGTTCAAGGATCAGACGCTGTATAAACGATCGTTCTTCGGACCATATCTGTTATGCGTGTACCCCGAGTCAACGGAGGCACTTTTGGAAGAACTGCACGAGGGGATTTGTGAAAGCCACACCGGAGGAAGGTCCCTAACCCATAGGGCCCTAACTCAAGGATATTGGTGGCCCAATATGCAGAAGGAAGCTCAGGATTATGCAAGAAAGTGTGATCAGTGCCAGAGGTTCGCTCCTAACATTCATCAGCCTGGAGGAACCCTTAACCCTCTCTCCAGCCCGTGGCATTTCGTTCAATGGGGATTGGACATAGTAGGACCATTTCCGAGGGCTGTAGGAAACAAAAGGTGGTTGCTTGTGGGGACCGACTACTTCACCAAATGGGTAGAGGCTGAGCCCTTGGCAAATATTAGGGACGTCGATTCCAAGAGGTTCATTTGGAAAAACATCGTCACTAGATTTGGGGTACCACATACACTCATTTCGGACAATGAGGTTCAATTTGACAGTAGAGCTTTTAGGAAATATTGTAGTGACATGGACATCACAAATAGATACTCCACTCCAGCTTATCCTCAGGGAAATGGGCAAGCCGAGGCCGTCAACAAGGTTATAGTTAGTGGACTCAAGAAAAAGCTGGACGATGCAAAGGGCAGATGGATGGAAGAACTACCGCATGTCTTATGGACGTATCGAACTACGCCGCGTAGATCCACAGGAGAAACACCATTCTCTATGACTTATGGGGCCGAGGCAGTGATCCTTTTAGAGTCTGGTTTCCCCACACTAAGGATGAGTACTTTTAGCCTAGAAAACAACAACGGCCTCTTAGAGAAGAGCCCAGATCTAGTGGAGGAATGGCGAGAGACAGCTATGGTCCAAATGGCTTATTATCAGTAGAAGCTTAAACGAGGGTATGATGCCCGTGTGAAGCTCAGGCCACTAGCGCTTGGGGATTTGGTTCTGAGAAAATTCATGGGTACTGCAAGAAACCTAGCTTGGGGAAAATTGGGACCGAACTGGGAAGGACCATATCAGATTATTTTTGTAGCAGGCATAGGGTCATATCGACTAGTTGATTTAGATGAAAAAGTTGTACAACGTCCATGGAATGTAAACAACCTTCAAAGGTATTATTATTAATAAAAAACACTTTTGTCATCTGTGGTTTAACTTTTAAATGTATATGAACTTATCAATTACAACTCTCGTAATATCAAACAGAAACTTGGTTATGCACGGTCCTTGGACTACATACCTTGTGGAAATTGATATCTTATTATTTGTTAAACAGAACCTTAGTTATGCAGGGTTCTCGGGCCTTCTACTGTGGGGAAATTAACATCTTAAGTTACTATTACTAAGTATCAAACAGAAACTTGGTTATGCACGGTCCTCGGACTACATACCTTGTAGAAATTGATATCTTATTATTTGTTAAACAGAACCTTAGTTATGCCGGGTCCTCGGGCCTTCTACTTTGGGGAAATTAACATCTTAAGTTACTATTACTAAGTATCAAACAGAAACTTGGTTATGCACGGTCCTCGGACTACATACCTTGTGGAAATTGATATCTTATTATTTGTTAAACAGAACCTTAGTTATGCCGGGTCCTCGGGCCTTCTACTTTGGGGAAATTAACATCTTAAGTTACTGTTCTGAAGTATCAAACAGAAACTTGGTATTGCGTAGTCCTCAGACCACATACTTTGTGGAAATTGATATATAATACTAAAGTGTCAAATAGAAACTTGGTTTTGTAAGGTCCTCGGACCACATGCCTTGTTAAGATTGATATTTGATTTTTTGTCGAACAGAACTGTGGTCAAATTGAGACTTAAGTTATATATCTTTAAGTATCAGGTAGAAATTTGACAAGGTAGGGTCCTCGGACTGCTGAAAGTGGACTTATTTATTTCACAAGGCTTTACCCCACGCTTTACTTCACAAGGCAAGTATGTGTATTGCTGTTTAAAGTTTTAATTGTTCCAAACTGCTGAAAGTGGACCTATTTATCTCATTCTTTCTTTTTGCTGTGTGCTAATGAGAACTTTATGGTAAATATAAAGATGAAAAGATGAAATAAACATAACTCAGATGAAAATCAAATAAAATTGTCTTTCATTAATTATGTCGATATATATCATTACATGGAAAATTTCAAGTACCGAGAAAAAGAAGCCCTAAGCTTGGCCCTAAGTTTTTGGAGGGGGGTCTTGCTGAGAAGTACTGCTAGCCTCGGTGCTTTTTAGTTCCAATTCAAAGGCAGACATGACTTTTTTCCCTTTGTCTGTTGTAGTGATTGGAGGGACAATAGGCTCCATATGTTGGCTTAGGCCCTTCTCGGCATCCCCACTCCATTCCTTCTCTTTATTGGAACCTGAAGGTTCTGTAGGATCTGGAATGAGCTCTGGGACTATAAGAGGAAGAGCAGGAGGAGCTGCCTCAGGGGTAGGAGCAATAGCAGGAGCCTCTTCTATCTCCTATATGTCAAGAGGAAGCCAAACGTTCTCCGATTTCCTCAGCTCGGAGGCTGAAGGAACCCCTGCTACATTTAGGGCTTCCCCCCAGACCTGCTGACAATATTCTCGGCACAAGGCCGCGAAAGCCTCTGTCAGCTGGTCTTCTGTTGCAGCTACCCCTTCCTCATAACTTGCCTGCTTCGCGGCCTCTAGAGAACGCTTAAAGGTGCGAGCTTCCTCCTTCATTTGCGCAAGCTCCTTCTCCAAGTCCGAGCGTTCCTTCTGGGCCTAGGAGAGCTCATCATTCTTTTGGTGGAGTAGCTTGCGCTGCCCCTCCACTTGAGTCCTCATAGTTCTCAGGCTGGCCTTGGCACCGTCTCTTTCTCTTTTCAGATCAGCCAGCTGAGAGGTGAGTTTCTCATTTTCTGCGAGGGCCTGGCCTAGGGACTTCTCAGTCTTCATCCGAATTTTCAGCTCCATTTTGGCCTTCTTCCGAGAGTCCTCCACGAACTTCTCGGCGACAAAGACTTCATGAACATCCTACGACAAAGTGTTAGAGAATTAGATATAGCAAAACACTCACTAATAATCCGATATTATGAAAAATGAAATATTCATAAGAAGTTAAACTTACAAGGGCTAATTCCCTTTTTAAAGACAGGAACAGCTGAGGTTGGCTCATTTTTTCCAAGGTTTCCATATCCTTGGGCAGCAGAAGGGGGCGTTCCAACGCGTCGGCCAGGTGGTGGGCGTGGCCTTGTTGGACTGCCCTAATGCTGGACTGGCAAGAAATTGGTGCTCCGTCCAGTCTCAACTCAGGAGACCAGGTAGCCGGTGCTCGGCGCACTTCGGCCATGTCTCTAATCTCCCCACTCTCAACTGAACGAGCCCGTCCTTTGCCCTTGTCTAGCTTCTGCTGCTGAGCTTGCTATGGCTGTTGTCGTGGCTTCTTCTGTTTTTCGCCACCAGTCTCCTCGGCCTCCCCCTTTCTTTTCTTCTTGGGCTTCTCAACCGGAGGTTTAGGTTCGGCTGGAGGAGGGGGAGGTGGCAAAGACGGAGGAACTTGGGACCCTCCCGCTCTTTTTTGGGCAACTTTCTCGCCTCTCTTAGTTAAAAGGCCTTGAAGCTTGTCCATTTCTTCCTCCTCGGAATCGCCTTCTGGATGGGCAACTACTAACCCTGCAACTCCGGAGGCCTCAGTGGGCTCTTCTTCCTCGTCAGAAAGCACGACGAACTGGTTTCCTCGGGGTCTTTTGGCGTCCTCGAGCTGAAACTTGTCTATCTCGTCGTCCAATGTGTGCGAAGAGGACACTTGCTCCTCCGGGACAGCAGTTGCTTGAGAGTACGTCGAGAGAGGGATCGCCGCAATGGGACGCGTGTACAGAATGGTGTTGGGGTCGTCGGGGATGTCGTAGTCAACAAGAAATTTTGGTCTTGCTACGTTTATTCTCTTGCGCCTCCTATCTCCCGCGATAATCGCGTTCTCTATCTCCTGGAAGTTCGAGGATATTGGGTCGTACCCTAGTATTAGGTGAGCCGCTCTAAGCTGTAAGTCTTCACTCACGAAAACTTCTGAGCCCAGCACGCGGTTCAGGTCAGTGACGTTGCAATGGCTCAGGCGTGGGCGCACGAGTTGTTTGTCTGAGGAAAAAGACACCCGAAAAGGCAAATGTGGTCAGATTAGTAATGCATATAACAAATCGGAGTTAGACAGTTTGTGAAAGTAAATAAGCATTTAAGGATTTTTAGATGGAATTACAGGGTTGGGAAATTAGATCCTAAGGAGTCACACTTGGATCTCCCCATACGACTGGGCAGTGTGGGCCGTCGTGCCAGTTGCCTGAGGCGATGAGGTAGTCATCCTTCATGCCTTTATTAAACTTGGGCAAACAAGAAATTAACCTAACTACACTAGACCGGGATTTAATGTAATAGCCTACGTTCCTAAGTTTGTGGCATTCGTACATGAAGATAATGTCATGCCAAGTGAGGTTCAAGCCCATCTGCTCATTTAGGGCGTCGACACTTCCTAAGACCCTAAATACATTGGGTGCACACTGGTCAAGGCACAACCGGTGATTGCGAAGATATTCCCTAGTTACGCTTCTCATAGGGAGGGTCATCCCACCTTCTATGAAGGCAATCATAGGGATAATGACCTCTCCCGTATTCCTAGAACTACCTACGGCTTCCGCCAGATAGTATCTCAAGCCTACATCGCTGGGAATCTGGTATTTGGCCCTAAAACCTTCCATCCCAGCGGCGGTGTCAACTAAACACTTAAATCTACCCATCTATGAGAAAGGAAAGGGAAAGTTTTAAGAAGGAAAATGGTTAGGAAGGGAGCTGAGGATAGAATCCGAGGAGAAAGGAGTAAAAGAAAAAGTAGGAACTTACGAGCTCGTAGTTATGCGAGTTTCCACGGATTTCTTGAGAGAAAAGGCAATGACTGATGTTTTGATATGATTAAGTTCTGAAGAAATAAATGAAGGCGCATATTTCCAAAGCGTTATGACGTGCGTGAAGCGACCTCGAAATTGGATTCATCCCGCCAAATTTTCAGGGGGCAATACGGATCGTTGGATGTTCATCTCACCGTTGAACGTGGGAAACAAGGTGTAACTTGCGGTTATAAATGCGCGCGTTTTGAAATTCGAAAGCCAGACGGCATTTTCTGGGAAATGAAACGATTTCCACACACATGGTGAGGTACGAAACATGTGGGGGAAGTTTAGGTTGGATCAAAACTCCATTTTTCTCCTCGGATAGGGAAAAATAAAGTTTTGAGGGGCTATTGTGGGGAGTGAAAGAACCTAAGTGGGTATTTGGGCCTTGGACTTTATCAATGGGCACTAGTTCGTTCTTGACTAAAGGCTTTTAGGGCTATGGGTTGGCTCACAAGCCGAGGGCCCGAGGATTCATCCGAGGAAGAGTCACTCCTCGGACAGACCAGTGATTACTTGGAGATTCACTAGAAAAATCAAGGCAGAGTTCTGGAAAGACTGTAGGTTACAGAGGGAATCCAAATACCCTCTAGACATGGCTGTGTAAGAGAAATATCTCAGGAAAAGGCTGCTGCCTCCACATTAAAGACCCTGCACCTACCTCCCTAGCTGCATTAATGGGGAAGTGACCCCTGAACAGTGGAGTTCAGCCTTCTAGCTAGTATTTAAAGATTTCAAGAAGGTGGTAGAAGAAAATTTTGGGTGACACGTGGATAAAGGGAGAAGGAAAGGAAGTATTTAAGGGGAGAAGGGGGTAGCAGAGAGGGGAGGCCTTTTGGAAAAGAACTTAAGAAGGACTAGAAGCTGTAACCTTTATAAGGAAAAAGAGAAATAATATACAAAGGGTTCTCGGCCTAACTCCGAGGAGGTTCATTTTTCTCTATTTGTCCATTGTTTATAAATATTGTAATATTTTGGCCCGTTCATCAAGTTTCGAGCACCATCGAATTAGATTGCGAACCCACACTCTACAAATTTAATTGTTTAAGGCTCATTGGACCTGAGCCCACGTATGTTTTTGGGTTCAGGTGCAATTGTGCACTTACAATAAGAATAAATAATAATTATGTGGTGAATGACATAACGATGAGGTGGCGCAACAAGAACTCAACAACATTAAATGTCATGCTTCAGCTTTTAGTAATATATAGATATAGATTTCTTTTGTTAGATTCTTTAGAATTTCTATTTACTGGCCATTAGGCAGCCCTAGAATCTCCAATATCCCCACCTTTAGTTGGTGCATTACTAGGACCAACCAATATTTGGTAGAAGGGAATATCACCCTTGAACAATTTCATTTTGATCTCCTGTAACTAATTTGGACTATAAAAATTAAAAGCCCTGCAATTTGAATCAAGACAAGACTAGGCAGTCAAAATATTCGTGTGACAGTGTGTAATTGGGGACAATAATTTGAGTTGATGTGGAATGGCCTTCATGAATTTTTTGGGTTGAAGATGCATTTTGTACCATTTTTTATGCCTTATAGTGTTCAATTAGTGGATGAACCACATCTCGCTATTTTCCAAATCTATGTTTCACTTTTGAGAATCTGATCTTATCTTTAACAAAAGGTTAAAGGATGATAGATGCCAATTCCCTCACACTTCCAGCCAGCTATCCAATATTAGATCGAACAATCTTGTCATCGTCACTATCTATTTCAATAAAGAATAGCGTGGACCATGAATGCATCCTACATAATAATACATGTCTATTCTCTGCAGTAAAGAACGGAGATATTGTACATGTTTTCTTGCTTTTATGGAAGTTTTGAAAACAAATCGTGGAAGTTGATGTTGGGTTTTAGGACAAAAAATAAGCATCACAATTCCAGTGTTAACAGAGTAATGAATCTCTTTCCCGATTCAACATGCTATTAAAACAAACGAAACTCATCCCAAGAAGATTATTCTTACAACTTCAGGACCCTTAGTATGACATTTATCTGAAAAAATTTCTTCACTCAGCGGAAACCAAAGCACATGTAACACTCACCCAAACGCCTATTTCTTAAATCAGATTCTGTACAGTCATTAATTAACACAAATCTTTGGGGCTTCAATATGATTCTAATATACAACAAACTCATCTCAACTGGGATTTTGGACTCAGATTCTTGTTATCTGATTGTATTACTGATTTTTCCTTTCATAATTTTAACTTTGTTTCCATTTTCACAACCTTGTCACCTGGGTCCAGAGAGCTCCATTGCTTGGGCAAGCAAAGAAGAGTCGTCAGTGAGATCTGAATATCGCTCTGACGAGGAGAATTCATTGGCTCTGGACCTGGTTGATTCAGCTCTTTGAGAAGCCTCCCATTTCTCAGCAAGCCCATCTCCTTCGAGCATTCGGACCACTTCAGACATCTTTGGCCTGTGACTTGGAAGGTATTGAGTACATATCAAAGCTACTCGAACAATTTCTTCGAGCTCTATCCGATCGTAGTTGTTTTTCAAGTCCTTGTCAACTAGCATATCAAGCTTCTTTTCCTGATGAATTTTCCTCACCTGCAATTATACTGTCATGAATTAGATATATTTTTTTACGAAGGTAGATGGAGTTTTAAGTTGACCTTGTAATGTTCACAATGTGTTTGTCTTACCCAGTCAAGCATGGCTCCTTTTTGGTTTGCAGCTTTACCAAACTCTAGAGCCCTTAGCCCAGATATTAGTTCAAGTAGAAGGATCCCAAAACCAAAAACATCTGTTTTCTCAGAGGACTGGCCTGTTGAGAGATACTCAGGAGCTATGTGCCCCACGGTGCCTCTCACTGCTGTAGTCACATGTGAATCACGGTGATCCAACAGCTTTGCCAGTCCAAAATCTCCTACCACTGCCTCACAGTAGTCGTCAAGCAATATATTTGCAGCTTTCACATCCCTGTGAATTATCTTGGGATCACACTGCTCATGTAAGTATAATAACCCCCTTGCAGCTCCCAAGGCAATTCTTTTCCTTGTACCCCAATCCAAGGCTGGTTTTGCTACAATGAAGAAAAGAAGATAGTGAAACAAAGTTAATATATTAGTGCAGAATTTGCTACTGAATTACGCTTTAACATCTTGCTCAGCAAATTGTCCCAAACCAAGGGACGTAACTATAGTATAATCCTAGGTTATAGTCCCCCTTACCTTTGAGACGGGAAGCAACACTCCCATTTGACATGTAAGGGTAAACCAAAAGCCTCTCTGTGCTTGTCATACAAAATCCATAAAGACGGAGGAGATTTCGGTGCACTGCTAGACTGATCATCTCAACTTCTGTTTGAAATTGGATCTCACCCCCAATGGCATTTCCATCTTTGAGTCTCTTCACAGCTACTAGTGTACCATCATGAAGATAACCTTTATAGACATTACCGAAGCCGCCCTTTCCAATCAGGTTCTTGCTGCTGAAATTGTTTGTAGCAATTTGTAGTTCTCTAAACTGAAATTTCTTTAAGTTTCCAAGGCAAAGTTCTTCATGTTGTTGTTCTGAAATTTGAGAGAGTCTATTAATCAGAACAAACTCATTTGGTTCCAAGTGCTTTACTAATTTTTCTGAAAGAAAATTTATTTTACTAACCATTAACATCGAAGAATATTTGCTTGTTGTGTCTCTGCCTCCACCAAAGAAGGAAACCAAACCCAAGAATTAATAGGCAGATACTACCTAGGCTTGAACCAAAGGCTAAGGCAATTTTGTGGCTCTTGGTTGTTCCAGAAGCTTGAGAACCTGAAAGAAACGAGGAGAAAAACAGGTCATGATAATTGCAAGAAACTGTTTGTGAGAAACTAAATTTAAATAATATTATCTTAAAGCAGGGGATCATGCATATATAAATTAAAGAGGGTAACTCTATCATGATTTTTTTTTTAATTGTAAGTTACACATGCACCCAGTGGGTCTTGAACTCAAGACCTCAACCTCCATCTTATTATTATGGGAGGAGAAAGTACCAATTGAGTTATAACTCATTGGTAGGTAACTCCATCATGAACTTAGAACTTAGTCAAACCAGAAATGATTAGTGAGAAAGAAAAAGATGCAATAAAACATAAAAGTACAGGGAAACGTGTTTGTATTATAAGTTAAAGGTTTGAATAAATTGAACAAACTTGAAACAAGCGGGAACTCCAATTACTTTGTGAATTGTTCAAGGCAAAATAAGGTAATAGTGTTGTCGTTCCAAAACAATCATTTTCTCTTCCGGTGGCGCATATCGAAGGGTTTCCAATAACACTGTGTCAGTCAAAAGATGAGAACATAATTAGACAAAGAAAAAGTAGAATGTTTTGAAGGGGGAAAAAGAAAAAGGGAAAGAAAAAAGAAAAAAAAGAAAAAAAAAAACCATTTTAGGAGTGACTTACTTGAATGTCTTATTTTGAAACCTTGGTACAGGACCACTTAAATTGTTATAAGACAGATCCCTAAAACATTAACAATCCATTTAAACATTATTCAGATAAGAAACTAAATAAATTTCAAGAAAAAAATATAATTATTAGTATTGAAGAAGGGTAAGGTTTGAAGAGAATTACAGAAAAGTAAGCTGGCTCATGTTAGCCAGAGCTGAAGGAATTGGTCCGGACAGACTATTATTGTTTAGCCGCCTGATCAGAATTCAAATCCCAATCCCAGTAAGAGACAGTTGAAGCTATGTTACTGACCATTATTTCCAAAACTTCTTATGTAGAAGTAGTCATGTTTAAGGACAAAAATTTTACAATTCGACTTACATGTATTGGAGGCTTTTCAGGTGGGATAGAGTACTGGGAAGTTGTCCGGTGAAATTGTTAGCTGAAAGATCGAGTGTCCGAAGCTTTTGGAGTCTCCCAAGCTCGGAGGGAATTAGTCCTGATATATTGTTATTCTGCAGAAGCCTGCAAAAACAACTCCTCTAATAAGGTGCTTCATATTCATGCAGAACTTATCATAATACTTTCCTAATATGTTGGTTTTCTTACACAGTCTGGAGATTGGTCAAGTTGCTGATGCTTGGTGACAGAGAACCGGAAAAGTTCCCGCTTGGAATTCCTCTGCAGCAAAACCATTTCAACTAAATCACACATAATATTTTGTTTTAGATTTCATAGCAGGAAGAATTTCCATTTTCTTGGTTTGATATGTATATATATATTCCTACTTACAGGCTGATGACAAAACCATCAGGAGAACAAGTGATCATAGCCCAGCTACATGGATCCACGGCATTCTCATCCCAATTCTCAAGAACATTATGAGGATCAGTCAGAAGAGCTTGAATGCTTATCAAAGCTTGCACTACAAGGTTTATAAGAAATATTTTTTTTTAAAAAAAACCATTCAATCTCACACTGATGTAAATATTAAGCAAACATCCAAGCTTTAAAGCACCATGAGGAGGAGTTTCAGTTACCTTCATAGTTGATACCTTTGGAAGAAAGCAAACCAGTTGCTGAGCTCCATAAGCATAACAAAGCTACACAGCACAAAACAACCTCCGCTCTCTTTTCCATTGAATTGAAAGTTCAAAAGACTAGGAGCTCAGATGCCAAAATCAGCTTTTCCTTCTTTTTAAAAATTTTTTTTTTTATGAAAGCATTCAAGTAAAAAGCTGGTAGGAGTAGTTTGAAGTTTGAAAAATTAAGCACAACCAATCTTCAACTGGTTTCGTTTTTGTTGCATGTAATATTTACATCAGAAGCTAACCAACACAATTGCTTACGCTTCTCATAGTACTGCAAGCCACTTAGTCACACCCAAAAGCAGAGAGGTTTGCTATTTTGAAGAGTAAAGAGAACTAATATGCGTGCCACTGGTTCAGCAAAGAAAAGAATATATAAAAGCTAAGAGCCACATTAGGCAAATCTAGATGAACGCAAAAGATGATTGGTAAAAGAAAAGACCTTCAATCATGCATTATTTTTAATGAAAAAGAAAAAGGCACTAGGGAATTTTCTATTCACCATTGTCTTAATTTAAAAAGTAGAGCATAATTTAAGTATTAACAATTAAGCACTCACAAATTTATGTTAAAACCACTTAATAAAAGAAAATTACTTTGTAGGTCAAACAGTTAAGAGTTTTTGCTGTCAGCCAGACCCAGACAGAGAGAGTTTAGAACTTGTGTTGGGATTGCTTTGTTTTGCTAAGCTTCTACTGTGGCCACTGAGAATCCAACATTCCCTGAATTTGCCCATTTTATTAAGTGCCAAATTCCATATTCCCTCTGTTTTTATTTTGGTTTCTATTAAGTTTTGAGAATCTCGAGGAATTGTGGTGGGGATTGGTGATCTAATTGGTACCCGTGAGATCTTTCTATTGTGCCAATTATTTTGATTTATTTCTCACAAATTTGATATATATAACAATTTTGTCCTTATCCCCAAAAATAATTTTTTTTAAAAAGTTTTGTCACCACACCATTGTCACAACTACGACTTCATGAATTAGTGAGCTGCAAATGTGAATAATCACTTTCACAATAGCCTTTTATTTTCTTCACCGATCATGATCGACTAATTTAGAGTTGTGATATAAAAGTGCACAGATAGTTTTTTTCTTTTTTTGAGAAACCACCTGAAGCTTTTTTTTAGAAAGAGAGAAACATTTTGTCAAGTGTTACAAAACTGTTAGCCTCACAGTGAATATTTTCAATCCATTTATGAGGATCAGAAGAATTTTTGGCAAGCTTATCCGCTACTACATTACCATTACGTTTTACATATGAAAAAGAAGCAAAACTAAAATTAGAAACTAAGGGGGTGTTTGGTACATGCACTTAAAAACTGAAAACATATGTGAAAATATGTGTGGGTGAAAAAGTATGTGAAAATACGTGTAATATTATTTAAAAACTGAAAACATGTGTTTGCGTGAGTGTACCAAACAGAGCCTAAACATCGAGTTCCATCAATTATGTGTCCAAAGGAAGCGAAGCTTGACAAATTTGCCGAGAGACCAATGCTTGCAAACAACTTCAGAGTCTCCCTAAAAATCACCTCCTGAAGACCAATTTCAATGGCAAAGGTTTCATGCAATGGCCTCTAAATCATCCACTGATGGAGGCAAGGGTACCTTTTCTGACAATGCTGCAATCACCAAACCTTTGAAATTTCAGATTATAACTCCCAGGCCTTCACAGTCCAAGCCGTGGAAGATTGCTCCATCACAGTTGGCTTTGAGATGAAGCGGTGGAGGTGGGAGCCAATGGGTTGGGTGAGTTGCTGTAGTATTGTGTAGCGGTGAAAGTGTGGTTGTCTGAAATTCAATGAGTCGCTCTAAAGCATCCCTGTAAATCTGTGATAATGGCAGCGATGGTTTGCCCACTCTAGCTGCATTTCGATTAAACCATACACTCCACGCTATGTATGCCACAGTTTCAGGAAGGTTTGAGTCTTTGAGGAGCAAAATGCCGTGAAAACCAGTCTCTATTTGCAAACTGTTCCGACAAAAAGGCTCGGCATGCCACTATTTCCCACCAAATCTCCTTCAGCATTTGGCACGCCCATGAAGCATGTGATATATCTTCCACCTCACTGCTACACCACTCATAGAATGCATTTGGGATGGATAAATGCTTGAATAAATTTTGTTTTGTTAGAAGGGAATCAGTGCAAGCACGCCAGATGAAGTGTCAGATCTTATTGGAACATTGAGAGTAAGGATGGAAATTTGTGTTCGCAGGTCGAGTTCGTGTCGTGTCGAGCCATGAGTATTCGACTATATGGGTTGACTTGAACCCAACCTATTAAGTAAACGTATCAAGAATCCTCAACCCGAACATGACCTGTTTATTAAACAGGTCGACCCGACTCGACATGTTTAACTCGTTTAATTAAAAAGTCATGTAAAGGTTAATACAAATAATTCATTTAATAATCTATTTGATTAATAGGTCATACCAAACCTATATAATTTTTATCAATTCCCATATATCTAAAGTTAAAATACAATTACAACTATAAATATAGTAATAAACATATAAAAAACAACCATTAATTAACCAATAATATCAAAATAACTAATAATTTTATAAGCTAAATGAGTCAAACGGGTCAAACGGGTTCGCATGTTGAACACAAACACGACCCGTTTATTAAACTAGTTAACCATGTCAATCCAAATATGACCTGAACTCGTTTAGCCTCAACCCATGACCTGTTTATAAACGAGTTAGTTGTGTCGGGTTTGCGGGTCATGTCAGATTTTGCCACCCCTAATTGAGAGACCAAACTTGCTACTGAAAAGTTTTGTGCGCATTTCAGTTTGAAGGCTTGAGTCAACCTTTGCTTCCTCATCAATGAGCACCTGGTAAGTTGTTTTTATGGAGTACATACCATCTTCGAGGTAGACCATATCAATTTATCAGCTGAGTTGCTATGGTTGAGAGGCAAACTTAGGATTGTGCTTGCTTCATGAGGTAAAAACTCAATTCGGACCCGGTCCTCTAACCAGCAAGAATTTTCTTCATCAATCAGAGCACATACCCAAGTATTGTTTGGGAAATTCTTTGTGGTGAGATGATGCGACTGGCATGTTGGGTTGGGAGTCACTTGTCCTTCTTGATAAAAACCGAATTCCCATTGTTGATCCTCCACCTTGACCCCAACCTCACCACCTGCCTAGCTTTTAGGATACTTTGCCAAGCATATGACCCTTTTGTCTTCACTTCCTCATCCAAAATCAAGCAATTAGGGAAGTATTTTGGTTTGAAAACTTTGTAAAGTAGGGAGTCAATGTTGTGAAGAAGCCTCCACACCTGTTTTCCCAACAAAGCAATATTAAAATTCTCAATGTCCTTGAAACCCAAACCCCCATTGCACTTTGACAAACAAAGCTTTTTCCATGCTACCCAATTAATTTTCCGAGCTTACTCCTTATAACCCCAGCAAAACTTGCGGATTAGGGACTCAATATCCTTGCATAAGGATTTTGGTAACATAAAACAACGCATGGTGTATGTTGGCATGGCTTGAAGAACTGCTTTTATCAGAATTTCTCTACCCCCCTATGATAGAAGTTTTTCCTTCCATCCTTGCATCTTGTGCTAAATCCGCTCCCTTATATAATTGAAGCTTTGTTTTTTTGCTCTTCCCACAAATGAAGGAAAGCCAAGGTAAGACTCAATGTGTGTGGTAGCCAAAACTCCTAGTGCTGTTTTTATTTGGGCTTACATATCTTGACTTGTGTTAGAACTAAAGAACAGCTGAGTTTTGTCCATGTTTATTTGTTGACCTGAGGCTGATTCATAAAGTTGTAGAAATTCCAAATTGTGTTGCAGTCATGTTGTGATGCTTTACAAAATAGCAAACTGTCATATGCAAAAAATAGGTGAGACACCTTCGGATTGACTCTACATAGAGAGACACTATGGAGTGACCCGGAATCCTTTGCTTGTTGTATAAGAGAATGTAGACCTTCTGCACATAATAAAAACAAACCTATTTTCAAAACCCAATTTCTCCATTAAGTTTTCTAAAAAGATCCATTCTACTTTGTTGTATGCTTTACTCATTTGAAGTTTTAGAGCCATAAAACCTGTTTTCCATTTCCTTTTTTAGATGGTGGAGAGTCTTAAAAGCCACTAGGATATTATTTGAAATCAGTCTATCAGACATGAAAGCACTATGTGTTTCAGAGACTAGTTTAGGAAGGATTTTTTTTTTTAATTGGTTTGCAATGGTTTTGGAAACAATTTTATATAGGACATTACAAAGGCTTATGGGCCTAAAATCTTTGGCTTTTTCTAGTGATTTTGTTTTCGGGATGAGGGAGTTGAAAGTGCGGTTTAGGTTTTCTGGCTTGTTACCTAAATTGAGAACAGAGAGAGTGGTTGCAATGACATCCTGCCCAATGAAATTCCAACAAGACTTATAAAAAATTGATGACATACCATTCAGTTCGGGTGCTGGTAATGACTTCATTTATTTCAAAGCTCTGCCTCTCCTACAGTAAATTCTCGAGTCAATTCTGAATTCATACTAGGAGTAACCTTCGGTTCAATTCCTTTAAGGATTGGCTCAAAATTTGTTGGTTTGAGCCAAAGTGAAAATGTTAGTGAAATAACTTTAGGATTATAACTCATTTTTTATCACAACTCTGATGTAGTAAATTATAAATAAATGTTCATTACTTTTATATGAACCTATTACCTTTTAGACAATCACTCACAATTTACTCATCAAAAATTGTGGTAAAATTCTAGTTTAAAAAAAAATTATGGTCCTCAAATTTTTCTTGATAACATTTCTCCAACAATAATCTTAGTTTTATTTATTTATTTATTTGGGCTTGAAAACAATAATCCTATTTGGGTTTGCTTTATTGATTCTAAAACACTCGCACTGTCTCCACATTCGATAGACAGTCCATCCAAGAAACAATCAAAAGCAGCAAACTTTAAAAAGCAAAAGCTGCACTCTCTCTCAGTCGCTGTCGTCTATATATATATATATAATATGTTCGTAGTATATATATTTGTGGGTCCTAAATATCTGGTGAGATCACATTTATTGCCATTAGATGGAGAACAGAGGGTAAAGCTTTATTCTACAAGACAGAGTTATCGTGTCCATGTGTTACACCAAATTGGAGTCTTGGGTCCCACTCTATCAAACTACTAATTTATGCACCCCCTGATTATAGCTTATGTAAATTGTACATAGGTGCACGTGCAATGTAGACCCCACAATTTCCGTTGACTTGATGTTTCAAACGTTTCTTTGGACCGATTGCCGACTGCTTTTTCCATGATCATCAATGAAATTAAAGTTAATCGGAATCGGATGGACGTTGTTTATGACCAGATTTAAAAAAAAAAAAAAGTTCATTAAGGTTGGATTAGCACTTAATAAAGCTATATTAACTTTAAGAATATTTGTCTTCACATCCGAAAAAATTAAGGATAATTTAGGTTCGTGTTTGGGTCTTCGAGCTGGTTTTTGGTCACCCAAAGGGTTTTTTCACAGTGGCTCCATGTGATACCAACTCCAAAAGGCAATAAGGGGGAAAACTTTGCACAAAACTCTAATTTTCTTCACTAGTTACCTGATAGGTCGACATTAGATGTACATGCTATTTTTTTTTCTTAGAAAGAAAAGGAATGGCATGTATTGTCATTACCTCCGCTTCACTTTTTAATGAATCTAAATAAAGTTTGTAGGTGTGATAAAGTGTACATATTAGTACTTTTTTTTTTTTTGGAGAGAGTTACAATTTATAGTATTTGTTCCTGATGATAATTATTTATCACCAAACCATGACACCAATCAGTTTTTGGTATAGACGAAAATTGAACCTCAAGTCTCTTATTTAACCATCAAAGACTTTACCAGTTAAGCTGATTAGAACCCATTACATACTAGTACTTAAATTAATGAAATAAGTATAATTTTTATTTATCTATCCTGTGTAGTGTGTACAGGTTAAGTGTTCATAAATATCCAAACTTTTATCAAAGTTCCATTTATTTCGATGTTTTAATTGAAAATATATTCTAGAAAAATAACGTTCTTTAATTGGTTGAAAATTTGAAAGTGATCCTCAAAAACATTTTGTCCTTTTGGTTTATAGTGGAAATCATTAATATTACATGTAAGTGGGATAATGATGATCGAAGTAGCAATGGCCAAAGTGGTGTGGTGATCATGGTACTAATAGGAATGACGGTGGAGGTGCTAATGACTGACAAAGATGTACTAGTGATGGAGGTGTGGCGGCAATGGTGGAAACGGCAGTTGTTACAATAGTGATAATAGTGGTGGAAATGACACGGTGGTGGTAGAAGTACTAAGGAATTTAGGGGATAAGGCATGGGAGAATGAAGGAAAACATTTTTCACTTTAAAGGTGAAAACCTTTTCCGCTTCTTTTAGGTTATATCGGTCTACTTCGAAAAATGATTTCCGTTAACCAAGATTTTCTATAGGTAATAAACACTAGAAAATGCAAAATACTTTTTAAGGGAGATGTCTTTAGCCAAAACAAACAGAGGGTTGTAGGACCTGTACTTATACAAAAAGAATATCTTCAATTAAAAAAAAAAAAAAATCTTATATTAAGCAGGTGAATGTTAGCTAGAAAGGGAGAAACGAGGAACAACAACAAAGATGTTAGTGAAGAAAGACAAAGGGAATACTTATAGGATTGAAAGTTGGAAAACTTAGTGAAGAAACATGACTAAAAATTTGAAAAGGGGAAAAATAAATTTTAAAAACTAGTTTTCTCCCAGAAAATATATATCCAATATTTGAAAGAAAAATACATCTTTTAAGAGTTTTAAATTTGAGAAATATTGTTAACACGTACGTGGTGTGATGAACATAAGCATTTAAAGAATCTGAAAAGGTTGTTAAGGGGATATTCTCTTCCCATCATATTATAAGGGGGAACAGTACACCAAAATGCAAATGCCCATGTTTTGATACTATTTAGTAAAAATGCCCTTGTTTTTTAAACTTAATTTTAACAAAATTGTGTTATGTGTAAAAATTCTCAAAATCGAGTTATATGTATATTTTTAAGTGGAACTCGACATTAGCAATGTCGAGTTTCATTTCAATTTTCAAAAAAATTTAAGTGGCAAAATACGCGTAGAATTCGATATTGCTAATGTCGAGTTCCACTTATAACTTGATTTTGTTAAAATCGAGTTTTAAAAACAGAGGCATTTTACTAAATAGTTTTAAAACATGAGTATTTTACTGTATAATTTGTAAATTAGGAGTAAATGCCTATTTTCTCCCACCACAAAGGCATGGAAGTTTTGAGGGGTTTAGAACATTTCTCTCCTCCCTTTAAGTAATAATTCATTATTTTAGAAATCGAGTAATGTGTTACTCACTCTCCTCATATAATAATAAATTATATTAATTAAATTCATTACGTGATCCAATATTCATATAAAAAAAATAAAAAAACTATATTTTCTGTAATTTATAAATACTTAATAATTTTTTCCTCTGGCAGGCCCCCTCTGTTTCTTCTTGTGCATGTATTGTGGTATATTTGCCTCTCTTTACTGCAATAACTCAAAGTGGGTGAGTTCTACTTGGATAATTGCATTGCGTAATTGGCACAAGCACAAGCCACTAATTAGTTGAGAATAGGAAGGTAAAAATCTGAAATTGGCACTAGTGACTATCCGCTAATGTTCACTGAACATGATATTAGACTCAAGGACTAGGATTGGGTAGGTATGGCATGCACCCGTTGCAGCTGCCTTCTTTCCACTCATAAAATATTTTTACCATTTTTAATTTTTAATTTTTTCACTTTTTTTTTATTTAATGGTTGAGATTAAAAATTGTTTTTTTTCTTTCAATTTTCAATCCCAATCATTGATATCTATTGCATGAAGCATAATATTTTAGTTATTGTACCTGATTTCAATCTAATGTGTCAATGCGCTTTTAGAGTAATTGGGTACATTTATTTATATTTGTCGCTTCTCTTCGCATCCCCCGGCCAATAAGTCTTCAATTTGGTGGATTCTTATTTTTAGGAAGAGACTGCTTGACATAGATATGGATGTCATTTCCTGTCCAATTCAAACTTTTAAGTACTACAACCTTTTGGCTCCTTTCATGCACTTGGATTGAGAAAATTTAACACACAAAAATTTGGCACTTGCAGACGTGGAGATTGTTAATAATATGTAAAAAAAAAATATTAAAAAATAATAATATCAATAATAAGTCCTGATGAAGGCGAGTAAAAACTTGCCAATTAAATTTTGTGAAGAATGTGAAATTTTTTGTGACTGTACTCTGTAGCATTGCTCACTTGGATTGCATTTGGCTCCTGTAACTCCTTCTTCCTTGATCAACAAAACCAATAAATATTATCAATCAGCAAAGGAAAATTCCAAGCTAGTCAAAAAGGGATTCAAACAAGTGGGGTTAAAGAGAAGTTGACCGTAATCCTAATGAAGAAATGCACTAAGGGGATGCCCAAATGAGTAGGAAATAATTGTTCTTTTTACCCAGTTGTGTGTTTTGAATGGAGAAAAGAGCCAGTGTTTTGAACCATCTGTACAACCCACATGATTTTGTCTTTGGGTCTGTCCATCCAAAAAAAGAAAGCATTATGAAGCCTTCAAAATAGTTGACACTCCCTATTCCCTAATCCACTCAACCCCAACACCCCTTCCCCCTCCACTCCCACCAAAATAATAATAATAATAATAATAATAATAATAATAATAATAGTAATAATAAAATTAAAATTCTCCTTCTCCCATCTACTATGATTCTCAACATAATACAGAGAATTAGGTCACCACTTCAACCTCAATGTTGGTCCTTAACATATTATTCTCTCATGTATCGGCTTGGTAGCTTTTAATTTATAGTTCGTCAATTGCAATATGTTATGCATATGATTTTTCCTTTTAAATTTTAGTTATTTTATAAAGAAAAAAAAATCATATGAAATACTGTAGTTAGTATGAAGTATAAATAAAACACTTAAAAAAGTGAAGTATCAATTTTGGTCACGTAAGTTTCAATGACCTTAATTGGTGCCACTTAGGAAACATCAAATTATTGTGGAATGCACTTGCTGATGGATCCTTTCATGTTCAAGTTAACAAATTTAAATCAAGCCACACTTTATAAAACTGGTTATAAGTTGAAAACTTGCAAATAACTATATTTATAATTGTGTGTTTGGCTTCTATTTAAAAAGCCAGCTATTTTACTATTTAGTTTATTTTTCCTACTATTTATATGTCTCATTGCATTTTTTTGGTACTATTCATGAGTTTTACTGTACTATTTTAGTTAACTTTTTTTTTTATTTACAGTACTTTCAGTAAAAAATTTTCAGTTTCAGCAAAATAAGTAGAATAGTAAAATAAGCTAAAACTGAAATTTTTTTGAAATTCACTTATTTTGCTGAAAGTGAAATTTTTTGTTGAAAGTATTGTAAATAAAGATAAAAGTTAGCTAAAATAGTATGTTGAGACTCATAAATAGTATCAAAAAGTTTAATGAGACTCATAAATAATATAAAAAATAAATTGGCAAAAATAATTCATGCCAAATTCACAATCAAACTGCCTTGGTTAACGTTGATGAAATGAATTTATTTGCAACAATGTGGGGGTGGGGTTGGGTTCAAATTATATAAAAAAAGACAGGTCCAATTTCACTGGAATTAGGATCATTCTCCTAAAAAGGTCGCTAAGAAATGGAAAAAGATTGGCATTTTAGCTACCTAATCTAATCAAAAGTCTTAATGGGATTTCGACTTTTGATACGCTCCCTCCATAGTCCTTATTAGACCTTAGTAGAAGGGGCAAGCAATTAGCTATAGAATAAACTCCTTTTCAAAAGATGCCATTTATTTGAGCCTAGGATACCTACTTCACGTGCAAGCTTTACTTTGTTTCCTTTTGTAGTGCATACATTCTCTCTACATTCCTAATCCCATTCTCACTCCTACCGGAAGGAAAAAGAAAAAAAGAGAGAGAGAGAGAGGAAAGCAAAGATCACTTCACTTCATCTGCGCGCTCTCTCTCTCTCCGACACATAATACAGACACTGTGTATACTGCTGACAGCTTTCATCCTGAAAGGAAACAGAGAAGGGTGACTGAGGACAGTTGAAATTAAAGCTACCTCGCTTTCAAGTCAAGAGTACTCACAGCAAACGTAAACGTATGGTGTTAAGTACCAGTTTTAAGAAAACAGGGTCCCACGCCCACCACTTACTGTTTTGATGAATAATTTTGATCCGTTCCACAGAATTCCTAAACCAGCGTTCAAGATTGTTTCTCTACTCCTTTTATAATGAATGGAAAAATATTATCTTACATTCATTTTATATTTATTATGTTATATCAATATTCACAATTAGTGTAGAAATATTTATTCTCTTTCTGGTAAATACGGAATTTGCATAAAAATAAATAATAATATAAAAACAGTCTAAGTGTCTGTTTGGAATCCGTTTATTTTACTGAAACTGATTTTTTTTTTTTGAAAATAAATAAATAAAAATAAAAGTTAGCTGAAATAGTACAGTGAAATTTATAAATAGTATCAAAAAGTACAGTGGAGCCCATAAATAGTAGCAAAAATAAGCTGAATAATAAAATAAGTTGGCTTTTTAATTGGTAGCCAAATGCCCACTAAGAATATCATTGTCTAATAAAAAATTCACCTACTAGGTGTTTTATGTTTGTATTGGTGGGGGTAGAGACGGATCTAGCTTTCAAGTCAAGGGGATTTGAGTATAAGCACAAAAAAAAAAAAAAAAAAAAAACTGCAAATAGATACAGTGGTAGCTTTTGATTTTCTTTTTTAGAGTCGTCATTAAAAAACTTAAATTTTACAAAATCTAATAAAAAAGAACTTCATATATTGGCAAAAAAAGAAAAAGAAAAAGAAAAGCAAATACATAAGTCTTACAATTTTCATCTACGAATTTTCTTATTTTGAAATCGTTGTATGATACTCTCGTTATCAATACCGTGAGCTATTTCTCTTTCAAAATTTTAGTTCAATAAAAATTTTCTTGAGCTTTTTATTTTTATTTTTAAGGGCTTAATATATTATTAAGGGGATAGAGTTTAAAGAAAAAGTTTGACCACAAACTTAGTTGTAACCTGTAAGTGCACAATTTGTACCCGGTCTAATCCCTAGATGGACTCAGACCCAAAGAGTCTTATACAATGAAATTTGTAGAGTATGAGTTTAAAACATAGGTTAGGGATATTGGAGAGTTAATAAACAAGCTAGAATGTAGCGATCTATGCGAATAATAGATAAATATGACAAAAAACTCTCCTCGGATGTAAGTCGAGGACCACTTGTATTGCCTTTCTTTTTTTAAGCAAAAGATTACAATTTTTAGTTTCCAAAAAAGAAAGGTCCCCCCTCTTCTTTCCTCTTTCGTCTTCTTATAGCCCTCTTCTTCTTCACTGTTTCTTCCACGTATAACACAGATCTTCTCCATAGATACTTGTTCCATCAACCACCTTCTTGAAGTCTTCAAATAATAGCTGGAAGGCTGAATATTACTGTTCAGAGGTCATTCCTCCATTAATGCGGCCAGAGAGGTAGGTGCAGGGCCTTTAATGTGGTAGTAGCAGCTTTTTTCTCTTCTAGTATTTCTCACACGTTCCTCCTTCTAAGGAATGTTTGGATCACGCCTTTACCCAATAGATCTTCCAGAATTCTGTCTCTAAATTCTTTAGCACGTCCCATGGCCTTTACTGGGCCTGTTCGAGGAGATACTCCTCCTCAGACAATTCCTCTGCCCCTTGTAGCGTGAACTAGCTTGTGGGCCTCGAAAACTCTGATTGAACAAACTTATACCAACAAACCAGGCCCAAATCCCAAATGTGCATTTAAGCATTTTTACCCCCCACATAACCTATTACTACAACTTTCACTAAAAAAATTAACATGACTATATATTTTGAAAATTTAACTATTATATTGCATGTTTTTTATGTTCTTAAAACACATGTTAAATTTCATGCCAATCAGATGTTATTTACTATTCGATCCATAAACTTATTTTTTATGTATAATTTTAGACTACAAAAACTTGATATTTAAATATTTGATTGATGATATAACCATTGATTTTGGTTCTTCTTGAAATTCTGCAAGTATAGGGAATATAAAAAGAAAATGTAATCCAATGGTGAATATTTCAAAATTCGCATTCAATAAAAAAATATATTGAGTGGAATTGTAGCCTTAATTTACAACCAAATTTGTTGCCAAACTTTGTTCAAAGTTTAATTTGTTCAAACTTTGTTCATAAATTTGTGAACACCCTAAATTTTTTTAAAGGGTAAGACAAAATCAAAAATTTTAAATTTTATATATAATAATAATTTTTTTCCCAAACCATGGTCATCCTGTGACTACCCTACCTTCAATGTGGAGCCACCCTAAATAGCCATTCATATAGTATTAACAAATTATAAACCAAGACAAAAATGAAATCGTCTACCAACAAAGATGAAAAAAAAAAAAAATATTGTTTCTTCATATTGGGCTGGCTAGCACTTTAATTTTTTATTTATTTAAAGTTTTTTTTTGCTTAAGTTTTTAGATTGGGTAATTACTAAGTGGGCTGAACTAGTTAGGCTGATTAGAGTGAAGGAATATAACTAATAAAAAAAATTGGTATATATTTATGTTATATCAATATTTACAATTTGGTATATATTTATGTTATTAAAATAAAAGCAAAGGCTGATTGCACATTATGTTATATCAATATTCACAATTAAATTTGGTATTACCTTATTTTCATTGAATTCTTTTATTTGAAAAACAAGTTACATAAAAATAACGAAGTGGTGTCCCATTCGATGGTCAAACTATTTTACTCCCAGTCCATGAAACACCCTCAAAACCCCCATGGACTAATAGTATAGTGGATGGAATTTGGGGTCTCCACATTTACGACAAATACTTTAAGTCCATTGAGCCCACAATCCAAGTGCCCCCAAAATGATAACTAGAATAGTTGTCTCCTTTTTTGTTTCCCACGAAAGGAGATACGAAATCCTTCTAGTGGTGCCAAACTAGGATTTTGGCCTTGCAAGATGAGGTCACATGTAGTTAAACTCGGGGACAAAGTTAGGTGAGGGTCCACAAGGGCCCGGGTCCGTTTACTTTAAGGGGAGAAAAAAGTAGGTATATTTAGAATAATTTTGTAATGTATTACAAAATAATAATTTTGTATCTTTGTCCTTATTGATAGTTTGTTAATGTTAAGACATATGTGATTGGACGTTAGGAATATATGTCAATATTTTATGTATTGGCTAATCCTTTGACAAAACGCACTTTACTTGTATTTGGATAGATCTATGATGTGTTTAATGCTTCAAGGAACAAGAGTTCAAGTCCAAGTATTAAAGCCATGTAAGCCTGTCCAAGAATCAAGTGAGAAAGTGCTGGATTTTAAATCTCGACAGCTAGCTCAACAGCTAGTATCTATCGAGGTTTAAAAGCTGCTGAAACTCGTGACTCGACAGTTAGCTCGATAGATGGCTATCTATCGAAGTTTATGAAACTCAGTTTTTCAGGACTATTTTTCATCCAATCCGTGAGTATGTGTTTGGGCTTTCTTTTCTCACAACCCTAAACATATATAAGGAATTTTATCCAGTATCAGGTTGCACAACTAAGAGCACAATTGCACAATAGCATAATTCCTCAAGTGTGACTAGAAAACCTAGTTTGCCCTAGTTCGTGAAGAAGCTGCTGTGTTTGTACACCGTAGGGTTTTGTGATCAAGTAACTTCGTGATCTTTATGTGTTGAAGAACAGAAGAACTTTGCAGCCAACATCCTTCTCAAGTTAGTGATCAAGTCGTGTACTGGAATCCGCGCATCTATTGGTTAGTTATGTACTGGGAGTCGTGCAATACAAAGAGAGATTGTCACTACAAAATAAGTCCAATTGAGTATTGGGGTAAGGGTTCAACTATAGGTTGGTATAAGGTACTGAGATTCCTTTACTTGTAACCACTTATTTTGATAATAGTGGATTCTCGAGAGTGGTGACTTTAAAATCACCCGGTGGGGTTTCTTTTGTGTAGGTTTTTCCCATTCATAAACAAATCACCGTGTCATTTAATTTCTGTTGCATATTTAGTTATTTGGTGATTTGTTTGTGTTGCCACGTTGAACTTAATTAATTCACTTGGCTAATTAATTGATTAATTCATCACAATAGGTCAATATATTTTTGACCTATCAGTTAATACTATAAATGGCTACATATTTAGAATTTCGTTTTGTTTTTCTTATACTCCAGCTCCCCCTAATTCAAAATCTTAACCTCGTCCTAGTTAAACTTTAATGTTGCATCTGTTTGTTTTTTAGTTTTTATTTTTTATTTTTTTAGTAAGGTATATATTTATATTCCCATTAAAAAAAAAATGTATTTCTAAGGCTCTTGGAATATCTACACGCATTATCCGTCTTATTAGAATCATATTCATTTTGTTTTTATAAATATACCATTTAGTGGTGAAGATTTAATTTTCCATAAATATACAATATGCTTGTGATGTCACGCAATTATATACATTCATAAAAAAATTAAGTTTTAATAAAAAATAAACATGATATCTAAAATAAATGGACACGATTTTATCAAATGCCATTTAAAATAAGGATAAAGCTTAGGTATAGTATTTTAGGTATTGTTCCTTTTAAAATTCAGTCATGTGGCTTTTTTTCTTATAACATGAAAGTATATTTTTAGTTAAGTAACTACATGACTAAATTTTAAGAAGAGAACCTGAAAAATAATATCTAAATACTGTACCTAAGTTTTACCTTTAAAATAACTCCTTGAAGTGGCAACCAAAAGTGTTAATAAAAATTAGAACAAAGTTGTTTATGAATAACTTCTCTCCCTTTCGTGGAGCTCTCCCTCTCGTACTAGTACGAGTACTCCCCCCTTTGGCTGTGAGTGAAGGGCAAATCTTTCCAGTTTTTCCAAAAAAGAATGGAGGATGCTGTGTGTGATAGTCTTGACAAGATGAAGTTAACAACTGAAAAGGAGGAAACCATTGCTATTTTGGATGATGGAAGGTTGGAAGCCATTGAAAGTTGCAATCTGAGTTTGATTGGAAAATCCCTCACATGTAAGTCCTTTAATAAATTGGCAGCGAAGAATACAATAAGGAGAGCGTGGGGATTGAATGAGTCAGTGCAAATTCTGGAAGTAGGGCCGAATCTCTTCCAATTCAATTTCCAATCAGAATTTGATTTGGATCAGATCTTGAGAGGTGGCCCCTGTCCTTTGATAATCAGTTACTATTACTACAACAATGGAAGAAGGGCATGACGGTGGGAAATATCAGAATGGAGTCTGCATCTCTTTGGGTCCAAATATGGGGTGCACCATTTGATATGGTCTCCCCTTAAGTAGTAAAGGAAGTTAGGAGTCGACTGGGTGAGGTTGAGGAGGTGGAATGGAAGAAAAGGAAGGATGATCTTACTATGTTCATGAGAGTCTAAGTGGCCTTACCAATCTCAAAACCTATTTGAAGAGGAGGTTTTATTGTTGGATCAAATGGTGTGAAGTCGTGGGTTTCCTTTAAGTATGAAAGGTTACCCATGTTCTGTCACTATTGTGGAATTTTAGGTCATGATCTGAAACGTTATGTAGCCCATTATGCCATAGAGAAAAAAGGAGGATGAGTTGAATACCAGTATGGAGACTTTCTTAGGGCAGTGGGGGGTCATTTTAAGCCATTAGATAGTAAAGATGCAGGGCAGATGTATGGTATTGAGGAAGGCACGAGAGGTGAGGCAAACAAGTTTTCTGACCTAGCGGAGCAGGGTGGTTTGAAGGGGATGATGGCGGCACATAGGGCTACTCCTGGCAACCCTAGCAACACTGATAAGGTTGAGACCATGATTCAAGGAAAGGATGCTGAAATCATGCAAGTTGATAGAGAGAATAATTACTGCCATGTAGACGTGAAGGATGTAAATTCTGATAGAGGTGAATCTGGTCCGAAAATTAAGCAATTTGAACAGCACATCATGGGATTAAAAGAAGATTCTGAGGGCCACACGGATGTTATATCACTAGAATGCCCAAGTCATGAAACAGATACTTTAACCCCAAATTGGAGTGGGCCTAATAATTAGAAGCCCAAAGGAACATGGACTCGTATTAACAGAACGGATTTTGGTTTAAGTGGTTTCACCAAGGCCATCATGTTACCTACTCTGGGCAAAAGAGAAACAAGCGAAGTACAGGGAGGGCAGAGTAAGGAGCAGATTCTTAAGAAAGGATAATTGAGTTATGATGAGGAAAGCGAAGACCATAGATCGGCGGGGGTGGAGAGCCACCCTTGCCGGAAGCAATGAGGCTGTTAAGCTGGAACTGCGAAGGGCTTTTAGACAGGTCGAAGCCTTCACAAGATTGTGAGGGAGTAAGTTCCCACAGTATGTTTTCTGATGGAGACGAGACTTGATAAGGAAGGTCTTGAAAATTTGTATGGAAATTTAATGTTTCATAATAAGCTTATTGTTAAACTCCCGGATTTTAGGGGAGGATTAGCCTTTTTGTGGAAGAATGATGTTAGCTTGGAGGTTATTAATTTCACTGTTAACCATGTTTTGGCTAAAGTCACGGAGGATGATGGTTTTGTTTGGTACCTAATTATTTCTATGGGTGGCCAGAGGCACAGCAGAAAGAAAAATCATGGAGGTTATAAAAATATCTACAAACCTTTGTAGTGGGACCTTGGGTGGTAATTGGAGATTTTAATGCATATTTACACGCTTCGGAGAAGAAGAGTGCAAGGCATCCACAATTTTCACAGCTTGAAGCTTTTAGGGAGGAGTTGAATTTTTGTCACCTTTAGGACCTTGGATTTACGGGGTACCCTTACACTTGGAGCAACAAGAGACCTGGGGAAGCTAATACAAAGATTTTGCTTGATAGGGGTGTTGCCAATAAAGAATGGTCCAACAAATTTCAGTTGAGTAAGATTGTGCATATGTCAACCCATGCATTGGATCACCTTCCAATTTTATTACATGTTCAATCTTTTTCCCAACCAAGGCAGCAACGTGTGAGAAGCTTCAAGTTTGAAGAATCATGGCTACTTCGAGCTAAATGTGAAGATGTTATTCAAGAGACTTGGGGGAAGGCAAGAGAGGATTGGGTCGGGTTGGTAGTAGTACAGGAAAAAATAAAGGCTTGTGGATTGGAACTAATGGCCTGGAGTTCTCCTATAACTGATCTGGATACCATTGCCATCAAGGAAATTCAGAAGCAATTAGACAGATTGAATAAGGCCGAATTTAATGAAGATTCCAAAGTTGAATTTTTGAGTTTGAGTAAAAGGTTGGATGAACTTCTACAAAAGCAAGAAATATATTGGGCCCAGCGGTCTAGAATAAATTGGTTAAAACATGGGGATAAGAATACAAAATTTTTTCATGCCAAAGCAACACAAAGAAGAAGGAAAAATCATATAATTGGTATCCGGAATACACAAGGGCAATGGGTGGAGGAGTTGGATGAGGTTGTTGAGGTAGCTTCAGCATACTTTGATAACCTTTTTCATGTAGGAGTGGGAGATCAGATGAAGGAGTGCCTGAATGTAGTGCAAAGTAAGGTGACTGATGACATGCAGGAAATTCTGTCCACTGAATTTACGGCTGAAGAAGTGAGGATGGATCTATTTCAAATGGGACCAACAAAAGCTTCAGGACTTGATGGTATGAATGCACTTTTCTATAAAAAATTCTAGCATGTGGTGGGTGATTCTGTTGTTTTAGCTATTTTGGATTTCTTAAATAATGGTAATATGTTACCTGATATTAACCATACAAACATTGAGCTTATCCTTAAAGTTAAAAATTCGGAGAGAATGTCTGAGTTTAGACCTATAAGCTTGTGCAATGTCATTTACAAAATAATTTCCAAGGTTTTGGCAAACAGATTGAAACAGGTACTACCCAATACTATTTCACCCACTCAAGGTGCTTTTATACTGGGGAGATTGATAACTGATAATGTGATGGTGGCCTATGAGACACTTCATACCATGCACTCTAGAAAAAAAAAGGGAAAAAGGGTTCTTTGGCATTGAAGCTCGATATCAGTAAGGCCTATGACTGGGTTGAGTGGAATTTTCTTCAAAAGATTATGGAGAAGATGGGGTTCTCAGCTACTTGGATATAAAGGATGATGAGCTGTGTTACAGCAACATCTTTTTCTATTCTGGTGAATAGGAAACCCTATGGCATGATCCATCCATCTAGAGGAATCCACCAAGGAGATCCATTATCACCATACTTATTTCTCTTGTGTGCAGAAGGCTTTACTGCATTGTTAAACAAAGTAGAAGTAGAAGGGAGAATTAAGGGAGTTTCCATTTGTAGAGCAGCACCAAAGATCACTAACCTTATGTTTGCAGATGACTCACTATTGTTTTGTCAGGCAACTCGAGCTGAAGGAGAAACCATAGCAGAGATCCTCCAAACCTATGCAAGAGCTTTTGGGAAAAGTATTAATTTGGAAAAGTCTTCAGCCTATTTCAGCAGCAATATTTCAAAAAGGCAGAAAGGCCAGATTTTGGAGATTTTGGGAGTGAAGGAGGTAGGTCGATTTGAAAGTTACCTTGGTTTACCAACCTTGATTAGAAGGGCCAAGTTTCACACTTTCTCATTTTTGAAAGACAGAATATGGAAGAAAATCAAAGGATGGAACGGAATGTTGTTGTCTAGAGCTGGTAAAGAAATCCTCATCAAGGCTGTGGTATAGTCCATACCTACATACACTATGAGTGTTTTCCAAATTCCTTTGAAATTATGTGATGAATTGGATGCATTGTGCGCAAAATTCTGGTGGGGTCAAGTTGGCAATGAACGAAAAATCCATTGGAAGAGTTGGGATAAACAAAAAATTCCTTTAATCTTGCTATGCTAAAGCAAGGTTGGAGGATGGTTCAAGGCAATGATTCGCTACTCTATCCATGCTTTAAAGCAAGGTACTTTTCGAGATCCTCATTCTTAGAAGCTAAAGAATCGCCAAATTGCTCCTATGTGTGGAGAAGCTTGATGGCTGCATAACGAATCCTTCAATCTAGCCACTGTTGGAGGGTTGGTAATGGTACTTCAATCAATGCTTTGAAGGGTCGATGGCTTTCTAACTTCCCAACAAACAAAGTCCTAAATCCGGTCCAAGAAAATGGGGGTGAACTGATGGTGTCTGATCTGATTAATCTAGAATCGAATACATGGAGAAAGGAGGACACTATGACTATATTTCATAGGGATGAAGCTGAAGTTATATGCCAAATTCCATTGAGCCAAAGTAATGTTTCTGATACTATATTTTGGCTGCATAATTCAAGGGGTGCATTCACTGTCAAATCCCCTTATCATGTGGCTAGGAAGTTCTTAACTGAAGGGAATCAGGCTGGGACATCTACGGGCAGTGTGGCCAAAAATGTATGGGCTGCAATATGGAAATGTTGGAACATTTTAATATTAAATAATTAAAATGAATAAATTTTATAACATAAATGTAAAGATGTGGGAGTGAATGTGGAAGATGAGGAGTTAGTGAAAATGTTTAATCCCACATTGAAAAGGAGAGAGACTATTTTGTTCTTTTTAATTGTGGTGATTAATGGGCTAACATGAATTGTCTCAAATATTGGGCCAGATACGTGCGCAAGGGGGAGGTGAAGGGTGGAGGTGTCAAATTTGGAAATGAATTAGCACCTTGGATCCTCCTACTTGACAGCCCATTCAGAGTAATTACTATATCTGTTGATGAGTAAATGGCCCGAATTAATATTCCATTTAATGGAATATCCGTTTGGGCCTTTTCATTATTCAGAAAACTCCTTATCTCACCATTAATTGTGTAACTCCAGCCCATCAGAATAATATCCAGCAATTAATCTTGTAACACCTACTATATCAGAATAATGGACCTAATTAATCAGATTAATTTGGGTAGTAATTTCGTGAGGCCCATTAAGCCTATAAATAGACCCATTTAGACACAATCCATATGACTGTAATATACAAAAAAAAAAAAAAAAGAGATTCTTGGCAAGGAAGGGTGTTCTTTCTGGTGGAGCTTTGGGCTTGAACACTTTGTGTAGAGGTTGTTCTAGCCATACGACACTTGTTGGCTGTTGTATCCTGGGGGAGACAAGTCAGAGACGGTCTGCACCGGTTACAAAGTTTAGCCAACCAAGGGCTTGAATCTCCTTAAAGAGAGCGAGTGTTGCGCCTCAGTTCAAATAGTGTTGTGTAATTTCTTTCTTTAAATTAATAAAACATCCAGAAGCATTATTCATTTTCTCTTCGTGTTATCTCCATTATTATTGTGTTTGCACCAACAATTTTAAGGAGATTCATACACATGGAGTCTACACAAGAGAAACCAAATGAGCCTGTTGGAGATCTTAACAAGCCATTTCGCTTTAAGGGAGCCCACTTCAAGAGGTGGAAAGGAAAGGTCCTCTTCTACTTGAGCCTTCTCAAAGTTGCCTTCATCCTCACTGAGAAGAATCCGTCAAAGGTTCCTACCGATGAGATGAGTGACGAAGAATATATTCTCCATCAAGAAAAAATAGATAAGTATACAAAAGACGAATATAATTGTCGCTCTTATCTATTGAATTGTCTTGCCGATCATTTCTATGATTATTATGATATTACTTACAAGTCTGCTAAAAAAATTTGGAAAGCTTTACAAAGCAAGTATGATACCGAGGAGGCAGGTGCAAAGAAGTATGCTGCTAGTAGATTTTTCCGTTACCAAATGGTGGATGGAAAATCGGTGGTGGATCAAGCACAAGACTTCCAAATGATTGTAGCAGAGTTGAGATCCGAAGGCATAAAGATCGGAGACAATTTGGTGGTAGCTGGCATAATTGACAAACTACCACAATCTTGGAGGGAGTTCCAAAAGACGTTGCGGCACAAACAAAAGGAGACATCCTTGGAGACTTTGATCACCCGCATCCATGTGGAGGAGGAGGCTAGAGGACAAGATGCACTCATGACACAAGAGAGCAATGGAAATTCCATCACAAAGGTAAACCTTATTTCATCTAATAATAATATGCCCAAAAATCATTTTCCTAGAAATGGTCAATTGAAGCCAAAAAAGAAAGCCTTTAAAAACAATAATAGATCACCTCAAGGAAGGGAAAACTCGAATAAAAATTACAATAAGAACCAAGGACCCCCTTCACAAGATCAATTTAATAGATCCTGTTTTGTCTGTGGCAAGAGTGGGCATATTGCTCGATTTTGCAAATTTCGGAAACGTGAATCTGTCCCGCAGGCTAACGTAACCGAAGAGCCTTTAGTGGCTATGATTACAGACATCAATATGGTGCAATATGTTGAAGGGTGGTGGGCAGATTCTGGTGCTAATAGGCATGTCTGCTATGATAAAAATTGGTTCAAATTGTACACTCCTTTTGAAGAAGAAAAAACTGTTATGCTTGGTGACTCTAGTAAAACGAAGGTTCTTGGGAGTGGTGAGGTTGAATTGAAATTCACTTCTGGACGTGTGCTAACATTGAAAGATGTACTTTATACTCCGTCCATGAGGAAGAATTTGATGTCAAGTTTTTTGCTTAACAAGGCTGGCTTCAAGCAAACTATGGAATCTGATAATTATGTAATCACTAAAAAGGGATTATTTGTGGGAAAGGGTTATGTTTGTGATGGAATGTTTAAATTAAATGTTGAGAATAATAAAGCATCTACCAGTTCAGTTTATATGCTTTCTTTTGTTAATTTTTGGCATGCTCGTTTGTGTCATATAAATAGTAGATATGTGGGAATCATGAGTAGTTTATGATTAATTCCAAGACTGTCAAAAGATTTTGAAAAATGTGAAACTTGTAGTCAAGCTAAGATTACAAAAAGGTCTCATAAAAGTGTTGTAAGAAATACCGAATTGCTTGAGTTAATTCACTCCGATTTATGTGAATTTGAGGGAATTTTAACTCGTGGAGGAAATAGATATATTATCACTTTTATTGATGATTTCTCAAAATATACAACTATTTATTTGTTGAAAAATAAAAGTGATGCTTTTGAAAAATTTCAAGATTTTTTAAAAGAAGTTGAAAACCAATTCGGTAGAAAAATAAAAAGAATAAGAAGTGATAGAGGCCGTGAGTATGAATCAAGTGCATTCAACTCATTTGTTCAGTTTTTGGGAATTATCCATGAAACTACTACACCATATTCACCTGCTTCTAATGGTGTGGCTGAAAGAAAAAATAGAACTTTAATTGAGTTAACAAATGCCATGTTAATTGAATCTGGTGCACCTTTAAATTTTTGGGGTGAAGCTATTTTAACTGCATGTCATGTTTTAAATAGGGTGCCACATAAAAAGTCACACACCACACCTTTTGAGATGTGGAAAGGATATAAGCCAAATTTGGGATATTTGAGAGTATGGGGTTGTTTTGTTTATGTAAGGCTTACTGACCCTAAAATACCTAAATTAGGTATAAGAGCTACTACCTGTGCTTTTCTTGGTTATGCATTTAATAGTGCAGCCTATAGATTTTTTGATCTTGAAAACAAAATAATTTTTGAATCCGGTGATGCAATTTTTCATGAAGAAAAATTTCCTTTTAAATTGAAAAATAGTGGGGGTGAAGAAAATATTTTGTCACAACCTAGTTCTTCTACTTCACATTTACAAAATCAAGAAAATTTTGAAATGGAACCTAGAAGGAGTAAAAGAGCTAGAGTTGAAAAGAATTTTGGTCCTGATTATTATGTTTTTAACATTGAGGAAAATTCCCAAAATTTAAAAGAGGCTTTAACATCACCTGATGCTATATTTTAGAAAGAGGCTGTAAATGATGAGATGAAATCTCTAATTTCTAATAAAACTTGGAAATTAGTAGATCTTCCACCGGGTTGTAAGACCATAGGCTGTAAATGGGTCCTTAGAAAAAAGTTGAAATCGGATGGATCAATAGATAAGTTTAAAGCTAGACTTGTTGCAAAAGGCTTTAAACAAAAAGCTGATCTTGATTTCTTTGATACATTTTCTCCGGTAACAAGAATTACATCTATTAGATTGTTAATTGCTATTGCTGCAATTTTTGATTTAAAAATTCATCAAATCGATGTAAAAATTGCTTTTCTAAATAGGGACCTAGAGGAAGAAATTTATATGGATCAACCCGAAGGCTTTGTAGAGCCTGGACAAGAAAGCAAGGTATGTAAGCTAACTAAATCCTTATATGGCTTAAAACAAGCACCTAAGCAGTGGCATGAAAAGTTTGATTCTTGCATGATTGAGAATGGTTATAAATCAAATGAATGTGATAAATGTATTTATTCTAAATCATGGAATAATTTACATGTTATTATTAGCCTCTATGTGGATGATATGTTGATTTTTGGCTCAAATATGCATGTTATAAATGAGACAAAAAAATATGCTTAAAAGCCATTTTGATATGAAAGATCTTGGTGAGGCTAATTTTATTTTGGGCATGAAAATTACAAAAACATGTGATGGAATATATCTTGATTAATCACATTATGTTGATAAAATATTGAGAAAATATAATTTTCATGATCACAAAAGTGTAGCTACTCCTTTTGATTCTAGTGTTCATTTATTTTCTGTGAATAATGATGGTGAGATTTTTAATCAAAAGGATTATGCTAGCATCATTGGTAGTTTGAGTTATGCTATTGATTGTACTAGACCTGACATTGCATATGCAGTAGGAGTACTAAGCAGATTTACTAGCAAGCCTAGTAAAGATCATTGGCTAGCTATTGAGCGAGTCATGAGATATTTAATTGGTACCAAAAACTATGGCTTGTTTTATAAAAAATACCCTGCTGTGATTGAAGGTTTTAGTGATGCCGATTGGAATACTTTGTCAGGTGATTCTCTCTCTACCACTGGTTATATTTTTACCTTAGGTAGTGGTGCCATTTGTTGGAAATCTAAAAAGCAAACAATAATTGCTAATTCAACAATGGAAGCTGAATTAATAGCATTAGCTTCAGCTAGTAAAGATGCAAATTGGCGTAGAGATTTGTTATATGAAATTCCACTTTGGGAAAAGTCAATTCCACCTATATTAATTCATTGTGATAACACTGTTGCAATTGGTAGAGTTAAAAACCGTTATTACAATGGTAAATCCAGACCTATAAAGAGAAAGCACAGTACCGTGCGATCTTATTTGAGTAGTGGCATCATAACTGTGGATTATATTAAATCTAATGATGATCTTACAGATCTATTTACCAAGGCCTTGGCAAAAGATAGAGTTTGGAATACATCGAGAGGGATGGGACTAAAGTCCATAGAATCATGAGCCATGTATGAGGATACCCAACCCAAAGACCAGAGATCCTGAGAATTGGGTTCAATGGGAAAAACGAATCATATGATGGTCGTAAGAAATGCACAATTTTTTTTTTAATTATTTATTTTGTAAATAATTTTTTAATTGCTCATCCCCATGATGTAAGTGCATTTATCCTGTAATGTGGAGAGGTTGAGTAAAAAACTCTTAATGAAATTTGTAGCTCGTATGAGTGGGGTGTCAAAATTATAGGAGCACCCTTGACAAAATTTCACCTATGTGAGTGTGGGGGTGGGGCCGCTCCCTATGAGATTTGGACTTAATCTCAAATACACTCATGAAACCGGGATCAGCACATGGCCGTAAAGTGCTAGCTATAAAAGCTCATGTCAACACCTGAGTTATTATGTGTAAGCAGTGACACTTAATTTCCTTAAAGCAGTCCTAGTTCAAGTCGAAGACCACTACGACTCTGGAGTTGAGATCGCTGTTTTACTAAGTGAAGGTTCAATGCAGAGCATACCTTCATGATGCATAGTGACCCATCTTTGCTTGGTAATCTCTCTTTAACTAAAAATTTAATATTAAAATGAATGGGGGATTGTTGGAGCATTTTAATATTAAATAATTAAAATGAATAAATTTTATAACATAAATATAAAGATGTGGGAGTGAATGTGAAAGATAAGGAGTTAATGAAAATGTTTAATCTCACATTGAAAAGGAGAGAGACTATTTTGTTCTTTTTAATTGTGGTGATTAATGGGCTAACATGAATTGTCTCAAATATTGGGCCAGATACGTGCGTAAGGGGGAGGTGAAGGGTGGATGTGTCAAATTTGGAAATGAATTAGCACCTTGGATCCTCCTACTTGACAGCCCATTCAGAGTAATTACTATATCCGTTGATGAGTAAATGACCCGAATTAATATTCCATTTAATGGACTATCCGTTTGGGCCTTTTCATTATTCAGAAAACTCCTTATCTCACCATTAATTGTGTAACTCCAGCCCATCAGAATAATATCCAGCAATTAATCTTGTAACACCTACTATATCAGAATAATGGACCTAATTAATCAGATTAATTTGGGTAGTAATTTCGTGAGGCCCATTAAGCCTATAAATAGACCCATTTAGACACAATCCATATGACTGTAATATACAAAAAAAAAAAAAAAAAAGAGATTCTTGGCAAGGAAGGGTGTTCTTTCTGGTGGAGCTTTGGGCTTGAACACTTTGTGTAGAGGTTGTTCTAGCCATACGACACTTGTTGGCTGTTGTATCCTGGGGGAGACAAGTCGAGCTGATGCACGGTTACAAAGTTTAGCCAACCAAGGGCTTGAATCTCCTTAAAGAGAGCGAGTGCCGCGCCTCAGTCCAAATAGTGTTGTGTAATTTCTTTCTTTAAATTAATAAAAAATCCAGAAGCATTATTCATTTTCTCTTCGTGTAATCTCCATTATTATTGTGTTTGCACCAACAGGAAACTTCTGCTTCCAAATAAAATAAAATAATTTGGATGGAGAGATTGCCATGAGATATTACAATAGCAGCAAATCTGACCAGACGCAGGATTATTAATGATGACAAATGCTTGATTTGTACAAGGGAAACAGAGTCTACCATTCACGCACTGTGGGACTGTGCAGCGGCTCAAGACATTTGGGTTGGAAGTGTTCGAAAACTGCAGAAATGCAAGCATGGACAGCCTGATATGATGCACTTGATGGAAGAATTGTTGGAGCGCCTAACCATAGAGGAGTTGGAAGTGTTTTGGACCCAAGCATGGCTGATTTGGTCTCAGAGAAACAGCTTGCTGCATGGAGGAATAATGAAGAGCCTGACTAGCTTGAATAGAAGAGCAAAGGAGTATGTTAAAGATTTCAAATCTGCCCAAACTCAACTGAATGCTCAGAGCATGCAGCAATCATGTGGCGATGTATGGCAACGTCCACCACTAGAAGAGTATAAACTTAACTTTGATGCAGCCATTTTTTCAGATGTAGGCAGGTCAGGGTATGGCGCAATTATTCAAAATGAAAAGGGAGAAGTTATGGCTGCTATGACTGCTAGTGGACCGAAGGTGCGCACAAGTGATGAAGTTTAGTTACTTGCTTGGCGAACAACCATAGAATTTGCTGTAGATGTTCAATTTTCAAGGATGATAATTGAGGGTGACAACACCAATGTTATTCAAGCCATTTCTTCCCCGGTGGAAAACACTTCATTATTTGGTAATGTTGTGTATGATATTCGACATTTGTTAAGGGGATTGCAATGGGCTAGTGTTTGCTGTATTAAGAGAGGTGGGAATAGAGTAGCACATGCTTTGGCTCAATATGCTAGAAACACATTTGTTAAGGGGATTGCAATGGGCTAGTGTTTGCTGTATTAGGAGAGGTGGGAATAGAGTAGCACATGCTTTGGCTCAATATGCTAGAAACACATTAGATGAGGATTTGTACTGGATGGAGGACTCTCCCCCACTAGCAATGGCTGCATTGTATCATGATTTTTCATCTCTTTAATTGAATGAATTTTCCCCTTGTGAAAAAAAAAAATTGGAGAAAAGATTGTTAATTAATACCTCCACCCTTCACCTCCCCCCTGTGGACATATTTAGCCCAATATCTGATTTAATTCATATTAGCCCATTAATCACCACAAATAAAAAGAATAAATAGTCTCTCTCATTTTCAATGTGGGATTAAACATTTTCACTAACTCCCCATCTTCCATATTCACTCTCACATCTTTACATTTATGTTGTAACATTTATTCATTTTAATTATTTAGTATTAAAATGCTCCAACACCTAACTAGGCTTAGACTTGAATAGTAGTTCAAATTCAAACATAATAATGTGTTCATGATCACTCTAGTAAATATGAACCTCAAATTGACTATATATAATATTATGTTTATATGTATGTAAAAAAGTTCATAATATATCACATTTTTTTTATTAATAATATATATATTTATTTTGTGGTACAAATTATATATGCTTTTTAACAATACAAGGTTAAAAAATTTAATTTTTTATAAGTTAATAAAATAAAAATTATTCAATTCAATTAATTCAAAAATTTAATCTTAACTATAATTTTATTATTATTTATTAGCATAGATCTCTGAAGGGGTAAAAAAAACTTGTTATGCAAAAAAAAAAAAAAAAGAAGAAAAAACTTTGAATATGTAATCTGCAGCATGTTGATAATGCCATAAATTTAAATCTCACAATTAAAAGAAAGAAAGAAAAAAAGGCAAAATAAAAGAAAACTCTCCCGGCCAAGACCAATCAACACTCTTCTCAATAATTTGATTTAACATCGTTTAGAACCATTAGAGAAAGTAAGTGGAAATATCAACAATAAGACAAAGATCGTCTTAAAAGCAAAATAAAGAAAGACCATATACCAGACAAGCTTAACAAAGAATTGCCTCTAATTGTCCAATTGAATAAAAAGTTAATCTACTTTAGCACACGGATAATACACCCTGGCATCCATCCATTCATCACCAGTAATCGAGGAAAAACGTTTTTCTTACCATTGTTGCAGAGTTTGATGAATCTGGCGTATTCGGCTCAGAAAATGACTTAAACAAATTAAAGACGAGAGTAAACAGAATGTTTAGCCAAGATATTAAAGTTTAGCCAAGACTTGTACCTCAAGTATAACATAGTGTAACTCTAAGTAATACTAAACTATTTAATAACTAATTATAGAATTCATATTTTAAAAATTTTATAGTTGAATGATATGTTTTATATGTTTTTAATATTTATGTCAATTAGATGTTATTTACCATTTGGTTCATAAAATCATCTTTTATGCATTATTTTAAACTACGAAAACTTAAATTTAAACAATTAATTGATGACAAGGTTATTAATCTTTGGTCACCTTAAAATTTTGCAAGCATGAAGAATATATAAAGATAATATAACCTAATGATGAATTTGTCGAAGTTCGCATCTATTTAAAAATTTTTATGACATAAATTTCTTTCATAAACATTTTAGGACAATAAATTTCTCCTCATACATGCACGTTTTGGTAGCCAAAGTAGTAAAAAGATGTTATATTTCTTCTTTTGCAACTTTTTGTTTTCTATCTATTATATTCTAATTCTCTTTCTCATTTGAGTTACCTATTATTGAAACCAATAATTTTCTCTCCATAAAGTTTTGGTAGTGGATAAATAATTAAATGTCTTCTCTTAGACATTTTCATCTTCTATTTCGATAAACATTTACATGCCTAAACACAACTTCTCTTCTATTATGTTTGTAGTTCTTTCCCTCTCATTTCCTAATCACAAACTTTTTTTTGCTTAAATGCAGTTTTTCTTCTATTATGTTTCTAGTCTTTCTCTGTCATTCTCTAATCATAAATTTTTTTTACAATCTTTTTTACTTAGATGTTGCTATTGCTTTTAATTTTTTCAACTTTAAAGACTAACTAATGGTTAAAAAATGATTATGTTATATATAACAAAAGTTTTTTTTTTCTTTTTTGGTTAAGAGGAATATGAATTTCAGTTTTCATTCACTATTTCTAAAGGTTATTCAATGTCATTTCTGGCTTTGTAAGGGCATTTTCTGATAAAACAAAGAAGTTGTCAAGAAGAATTTTAAAAGCATGTAAATGATTGAAAGAATCCATGTAATTTCATACATAATTAATTTAAACTGAAATATTTATAAATTCCTTTTTTACTTATTGCACCTTATAGTTTTCTTATATACGAAGATTTGATGATGCAATACTTTGAATTATTTAAATTTTATAAAATTTTTAATTATACTTTATCGATTAATCAATCATAAATTTACTTTAATCTATTCTACTCTCCCTCCATTCCCTCTCGCTTTTCCCTCAATCCAAACAGGACCTTAATGATCGACATCTAGCCAAGTTGGTCTTGATCCAATAAGGGTTGGATACAACATTCATCTTACAAATTGGCCAATACCATATTCCATAGAAAGCCAATATTGTTACCCTACTGGACAAGTTTGGAACATACCATATGACTTGACCATAAAAAAAAAAAAAAAAATCTTGCTTCTCAAACTCTCATTTTTCATAAATTTTAGATGTAAAATCACATATCCACTAGTTTAACTGAGACAACATAACTATGTACATAATGTTCTTATTAAAACATTATGATGAAATATAAGCTTTTTAAATTATGTTATGACTAATCAAACATTTTAAAACATATTCCTTACCTAGAAGTAGAAGAAACAAGAGCCTAAACTTGAAGGAGGTCAAACCTAGGTACTCATGACACCTAAGCAAATATTGAATCTAATTAAAATCAATTCATTGATATATATATAAATGAACATAAAATCTCAACCTTAGACACTCATAAAACTCAAGGAATTCCTAACCCACCTCAAGGAGGTTCCCCAAAAAGAAACTTATATACATCAAACATTTTAATGCAATACTAAAGAACATTCATTTAACAAAGGAATGTCACACACATCATTCATGAAATTAGGAATTATTAAAAACATGGATAGTAAGATTTTTTTTTTTCCCTTTAGTCAATGCACAATAAAATCCAATCAAATAGTATACATGCTAATGATACACAAAATTTCAACTCAAAGTCACTTTTCTACTGTTAAGTTATGATTTTTCTCATAACATTTGTATTGGCTTATTCCATGACAAAAATGTATTGTAATTTAATTAATTTATTTTCTTGTATTTTTGTGGAATTTACTTGTAATGGGTTTAGTATTAAGTGGTGAAAATTTGATCAAGACAGCTGAAGGTCACATGAGAAGCACATGCAGGAAGGTGAACAGTCAAGCCAGGTGTCCAGCTTAGTACAGCCTGTCTAGGAGGGCAACTTGTGACTTGGATTCGCAACTTGCACCAGTTGCGAGTGACCCGCAAAGTGCCCCTGTTTTATTGACAATTGTGACTTTTTGTATTCTCTTCACACCTACTATGTATACCCTCATTACCCACAGAAATTGAGAGGAGCCTATTGAGAGAAAAACCCTAAGAGAAGTTTCCACAACACACCCACCTTGTTAGAGAGAGAGCTACTCATTCTTAGAGAGAAATCTTTGTAGTCTCTTCTCATTCTCTCTCCTATTGTTATACCCATTGAGAGGAGATTTTTACCTAAACACTACCCATACCCATTTAAAGTGTTGAGAGTGTTTTTGGAGCTTGGGAAGCATTGGAAGACGCCAAGGGTGGCGGACGCAATATAGAGCTTATTACAGGATCCGAAAAGCTAGAGAAGACACGGTTTGACATAACCTTGTTGGAGCATAAAGCTTGAAGGGATTATGTGCACTGGGTAGATTAGGCTTGGAGGGTCTATTGCTATTCATGTATTCCAACTGATTTTCTAGTGGATCATTTACCGCTTGGAGGGCGGCGGAGAGGTTTTTCTCCGAGTTCTTCTGTTTCCTCTTCGATAACACGTGCCAATGTTATCTTGTGTTTGCATCTCTCTTCCCTTACTCTTTAACCATTAATTGCTGCTGTGTTTGTGATTAATTATGTGTTAAAGTAGTTTGCCAAATTGGGTATTGTTTATATTTCATATTCTGCACATATATTGTTTGAATATAAGCTTGTATTGGATATTTTGTTTTTGGGGGTCTAAATATTCACAAGTGTTTTATACACTAAGTGAGTTTTCATCTACAATTTATTAAGAATCTTATAGTATGACAAACTCAAATACGACATAAAGTCTTAAAAGAAAAATTATTATAATTCTAATACTAACCCCAATATGGTCTTAAAATATATTATAGAAATTTAATGAGAAAATTACACTTTACCACCCTAAACTATGCACCAGATTACACTTTGCACCCTAAACTATCCAAATGCACATTTTGCATCCTAAACTATTACACTTATCACACTTTGCACCCCGGTGTTACTTTTTCTGTTATGTTTAATGGAATCTTGCTGTTTTAATTAATTTTGAAGAAGGGCATTTCAGTCTTTTAAGTTTGTTCCACCTAAGTAAGAAGCATATGTTTGTCATATGCAGCAAAATTCCGTTAAACATAACAGCAAAAGTAACACTGTGGTGCAAATTGTGATAAGTGTAATAGTTTAGGGTGCAAAGTGTGCATTTGGATAGTTTAGGGTGCAAAGTGTAATCTGGTACATAGTTTAGAGTGGTAAAGTATAATTTTTTCATGGATTTTTGTAGTTTTACCAAAATTTTCACCATTATCGCCCCACACATGTGACCTATAAGACAAAAAATTGATTTTAGGAACCCAATGAATATAATTCTAAATTTATCAAACTTCTTACTGATCATCATATTAATACCCCAAAATAAATCAATAAAATGGTTTGTATAATTTAACAAACTTTCACTGAGCCTTAAGCCCTGTTGTGGGTGTAGAGGACAATGCAGGACAAATGATCCAAATAAATGACAGTTCCTTAGGGTTTTAATAGCTAAAATTAAATAATGTAGTCACTTGAGTTTTATTCTAAATGTCAAATTAATTCCTTAAGTTTTTTTTTATAAAACATTTAATCTCTCACTCTATCAAAATGATTCAATTTAGTCCTTCTATCTAAATCTATTAGTTAATAACATTGTTTAAACATTCATTTTTAATTAAAATTTAACTCAAAAAATTCATGATATGTGTTCTTTATTAAATCTTGTTGATTGATGAGTTTTTTTTAAATAAAAATATATTAAAAAATGTTTAAACAGCTTCATCATATATAATACATTAAAGTAGAAGCTCAATCAAGAATCCAAATTAGATTCTAATTGAATTCTAAATTTGCTCCAAGTGTCCTTTTAAATTGCCCTTTAATTTTGTAAGTACACAATTGTACCCGGACTCAAAAACGAGTGATGGGCTCAGGCCCAATGAGCCCTATACAATGAAATTTGTAGAGTATGGGTTTGAAACCTAGGTTTGGGATGTTGGAAGTTGATTAACAGGTTAGAGTGCCACAATCTATGCAAGTGATAAACAAATATGACAAAGAGACCTCCTCGAACGTAAGTTGAGGACGATTTGTATAGTACTTATCTTTCTATGCCAAAGTTTACAATTCTTAGTTCTTTTTTAGCTAAGAAGCAGGTCCCCCTTTCTTTCCTCTCTTGTCTTCTTATATACTTTTTCTTCTTCCCTGTTTCGTCCACGTGTCATACAAATCTTCCTTTTAGATACTTGCCCCGTCCACCACCTTCTTGAAGTCTTCAAATAGTGGCAGGAAGACTGAATTCTACTGTTCAGATGTCATTTCTCCATTAATGCGGTTAGGGAGGTAGATGCAGGGTCTTTAATGTGGTGGTAGCAACTTTTTCCTCAGATATTTCTCACGTGTTCCTGCTTCTAAAGGGTGCTTGGATCACCCTTTTACCCATCAGTTCTTCCAAAATTTTGCCTCTAACCCATTTAGCAAGTCTCAAGGTCATTGCTAGGCCTGTCCGAGGAGACACTCCTCCTCGGACAACTCTTCGGACCTCTATAGTACGGACTGACTTGTGAGCATAGAGACCCTGATCAAAACAGACTGGTACTAACCAATCAGGCCCAAATCCCAAACATTTATTCAAGTGCTTTTACCCCCCACAAATTTGATGCCAATTGTTTTTTAAATTTTAAGTGTTCTTCAATTTTGTGCCAAGTGTCATTTCATTTCTAATTTTGTGTCAAGTGTCTTTACTTGTGTGGGTTCTTTTTTTTGGACAGTACCCAGACCCAAGGTAGGAACAAGGATCCTAGGCCTTGTACTTATTGTTTGGTGGACTGGGCTTGGTTCACCGCAGCTGCTTTGGGCTAATTACGAACCAAGTTGTGCACAAAACATGATTCCTACAACACATACACATTTATACATACAAAACATATACGAATTGTATGGTAAAGAATAGTAAGGAATGATGAAAAGGTAAATAAGACGTCAGGGATCTTCAGAAAGAAAAATGATATTTCATTATTTTTGAGTTTTAGTACATTGGGTCCTTCTTCCACTGGGATATGTCACAAGTTCCAAATGAGTTCAAAAGTCACAGATTTAGATAGTTCTTTGTAGGCTTCTAAGACGTGGGGTTTGAAATTCTTTGAATCTAAGTGTATCCTTTAGTGCCTATCTTAGGAGCCTTCATAGTGTTCTCCCTATTTTCTCATTTTTTGAACTTTAAAGAAGTTTTTCAAAGGATTTTTTGCTCTGATTCTTTATTGTTGAATGATTTTTGCTGATTACTTCACCCCCTTTTATAGTACCTTCTTAAGCTTTTTGGTGTACCACTAATTCCCTCCATTTGCTCCATTGGGTATTAGAACCAATGTTGTGTCAGCAGCATTGGTGACTGGTCCCTTCCTTATTTTCTCACTATATTCTCTTTTTGAGGCTTACCCCCAAAAAGCTCCCAGCTTCTCTTCCTCTTTTGGGGGGTCCTAAGAGCTGGCTTTTAATTTTCTCTTCCCAAAGCTTCTAGATGCTCCTTTTCAGACTCACCTTTTTGGCTGCTTCACCTTTTGTCATTTTTCTAAATGGGCAGATTCCTCTCTGTCAAGCTGAAAGATCCCCAGCCACCTTCCTTTATGGTCCATCTTCCTGCGTTCCCCGAGGTACCAAGCTTCTTTTCATGAAGTGTTGATTCCTAAGTCATCAATCTTTTTTTGAACCATAAGAGGTTGATGTGACATACCTATCTTCGGGTCTTGTGTCCATAAGCATTCTCCCTTGAGTTGTCCCAATCCTAGCTAATCCCTTTTTGCATTTCCCGAGGATACCAGGTTTTTAGAAGTCCTAAGGAATCTTGGTCCAGTCACTTTCTGGGCTCCCTAGGAAAATTTTCTCACAAAGGCTGGGCTGAGCGTCCTTTTCCTTTTCTTTTTTAAGGCCCAAAGCTTACCCATTCAAGGGTTTGGGCCTCCTTTTGCTTATTTTAAGTGGGTCTTGGTTGACGGATTCAGCCTTGCCTTTCTTTGAGGGACCCCCCTTGGGTTTTAGATTTCAATATTTGTGATGTTTTTAGGTCTCAACACAATACTTGTGATATTTTAGACCTCAACAACTTGTGAATTCACGAATTTAAACTTAACAAGCATAAAGAGACCGAATTAAAATTTATTATACCTTTTCTATTTAGATACAAAATTTATTAAGCTTCTATGTGACACTTTGAACGTGTATTACTTTTAACCCATTTAAATTCATCGTAAGTTATCTAAAACTAGTTCTAGCGTATTCTATTTAAATTTCATCTAAAACCACTTTCAATCAATTTAAAACTAATCTAAATTTTCTTACAAAAATTTATTATTAGTTCAAACATAAATTTCATGAAAATTTTTACCATGTTCATAACTTATTTGTAAAATGTAAATATGAAATAAAACTATTGCATCACAATATTGAAAATTAGAATAATGCTACCACAACAAAATGAACAAATTTGTGGGTTTGTTGTGGTACTAGCATTATTCCAAAAATTAAGTAAGAAAGTAACAAACTATACTTTTAAAGAAAGAAAGAAAAAAAAACCCAAGAATGTACAATTAGAATATTATACTAAATAATAAACTTATAAAGACTTTTTTAAAGAGTTGAAAAAATTTTAAACAATGAACAATTAGTAGAATTCAACTTAGGTATATAAAATTTTGTATGCACCTAATAACTTTATTTTTATATGTAATCATCCATCTGAATAGGGTTAGGAGCCAAGGACAGAGCCACCGTTGGACAATGGGGGGCAATGACCCTAAATGTTTTTTTTTTGTTTTTTTTTTTAAATTTTAAAATCATTAGTATATATATAAGTATTAATTTTAGTAATTTTACTCAATAAAATTATATTTTTTCCCCTTAAAAATATCTTTAATAGTTTTTTAGAGTAATGCTAAAACTACAAAATTTTTAAATACTGTTGAGGTAACAAATTCTTATTGGTTTGCATTTGGGTCCACCACTTACATCATTTTTTTATATAGCAATAACCACTAACATTATCAATATATAAAAATGTTTGTAACTCTAACTTTTTCCTCCTTTTAAAGGCTAAAAAAAAATTTTTTATAGATCTAAAATTTAAAACAAAATATACAAGCCCAAAAAATTAGCCTAACAACAAAAATTACCAATAGCCAAAAAAAAAAAAAAAAAAGCCCAATCAACCAATTTTACCCAAAACAAACAACCTCTACTTAAAAAAAATTTTAAACAAAATAATTTTGTCCTTACCTAGCAGTATGCATGACACTTTATATAAAAAAAAAACCTGAAGCAGCTATGAGAGACCGCCAAATTGGGGGTGCCTCTCAAAAAAGAGATTTGGGTATTTTTTAGGGCACCTCTCTTAGAGTCGCCACTTACTTTTTATACAAAAAGATAAGAGAAAATAAATGTAAAATACATGACTGAATAGTGTCCTTCTTGAAAGCTCGAATTTGTGTTAAAAACACAAGAGCTGTTCAGACCCAAAATTAAAAGATTACAGCTCGGTTGATTTTACTCTATCTTAAACTTTGTGTGGAAAAGAGTAAATGCAAACGAACAAACAATAAAACTGCTCTAAGCCATATTCATCATATCACAGCGGTAAAATGAAAGCTAAAAGAGTAGGGAAGAGAAATGAAAACACAAGATAACACGCTAATGTGTTATCGAAGAGGAAACTGAAGAACTCGGCAAAAAACCTCTCTGCTGCCCTCCGAGCGGGTAAATCGATCTACTAGACAATAAGTTGGGCTACATGAATAGCAAGAGACCCTCCAAGCCTAATTTACCCAGTGCACCTAAGCCCTCAAAGCTCTTACTCCAATAAGGCTTCTCGGAATTGTGTCTTGTCTAGCTTTCCGGATCCTGCAATGCACCCGATTGCATTCGCCAAAACTTGGTTTCTTTCAATACTTCCCAACAACACCAAAATCTCACTTGACATTCAAATTGGGTGTGGTAAGTGTTTGGACTATCAACCTCTCAAGGATATGGATATGGATATGGAGAGGTGGGATTATAAGGAAAACTACAAAGGATTGTGTAGATGATTGTGGGTATACAATCTCTAACTTTCAAGTGTGTTTGCTAGGGTTTTTTCTCTGAAAAGCACTCTTCATAATATATGGGTAATGTGGGTATATATAGTATGGGTGAAGACATAGTGGAGCAGATAAGCCAAAATAGCAAAACATAATGTTTTGTGGGTATCTGGCGAGAAGGCCTTACCTAGGAGATAGTCGTGAAAACTAGTTGTCACCAAATTGTCATGACTCTTCGCATTCCAGTCATGTGCTCTTCATGTAGCTTACTTCGCGGGAAGATTACTTGCGAGATACCCGCGAAAACCATTGCTTCTTCAATACAAGCTTAAGTCTTCACACTCTCTCTCACGCACAACCCATACAATGAAATCTCACATAAAATATAGGGTAAACATGATTAAACAAAATTACAATCAAATTTAGCACGGAATTAAAACTAACACAAAATAGTTGTAAATAACAACTTTACACTTCTCATTGATTGAATAAAAAAAATTCATGTTTGAAAAATTGAAAATTACATGGCTTTGGGTTCTAGTTACAAACTACCAAATAATTACATGGTTTTTTGTCCTTGTTACATTCTACCCAAAATAAAAAATAAAGACAAGGCTTAGATCTACTTATACAAAGACCTAAATTCGGAGGCTAGGTTACGGGATGGGAAGGTGTTAGACACTCATTCTGCTCAGACAGAGTCTGGTCTTCTAGACTCTTGTGACCAATGTACCCTTTATGCATGCTATGAATGACATGTTGTATATATGAACAAAACTAAATCACACAAATTTATTTATGAAATAATCCTCTTCTTTGTTTAAAAAAATTCAGATATGTTTTAGTGATAAAAAAAAATCGATTTTGGTTTGTAAAAAAGGCCGGATCTGTTTGGTAATAAATAAAGTGGTTTTTTTGGAGAGAAAAACTCAGATTTGTTTTGGTGATTAAAAAAAAAAATTGATTTTAGTTTGTAAAAAAATCAAATTTATTTTAACATGCAAAAAAAATGGTTTTAATTGTGTAAAAGATTAGATCTGTTTTGTGATGATAAAAAAATGGTTTTTGATAACCAAAAAAAAAAAAAATCAGATTTGTTTTTATATGTTCTTTTTTTGAAAAAATATGAAATTTTTTTTTTTTATGAAGAGAATTTCACTCATAACATAAATTTATGCTATATGTGCTAAACAAAACAAAACAACCATAAACAAAATCATGCTTAATCTTTTTCTTTGTTTCAAAATCTACATATGTTAAAGAAAAATTAGATATATATATATCTAAGAAAGATACAAATCAGTTTTTGATTTGAGAAAAATTCAGATTTGCATCTAATAAAGATGAAGATCTGCTTTTGATTAAGAAAAAATTTAGATCTACATTCAAGAAAGGTGCAAATATGTTTTCATTTTAAGAAAAATTCAGATCTATGTCTAGGAAAAATGTGGATCTATTTTTGTTTTAAGAAAAAACATTGATTATATGCAGATTATTGGAATTAAGAAAGAGATCACAACAATTATATAAACAAAATCAAGATCATGCTTTAACAAAACAATGATTAACAATTCATGTTATAGATAAAGGAAAACATGCATCATCATAAACAACAAAAAAAAAAAAACAAAAAAGAGAAAAAAAAGAATAGGGTGATTGAAAACAACCTCTTGCATGAAGCACTTCTCGTTCTTAAGAGGATGTTTTAGGGTTCAAAGAAATTTATTCAATTATCTTTGAAACCTAAAAGCCCTAATTTTAACAGTAAATATCAGAAAGGATCAGCAAATATAAGCATTTTGAGAGCCTAAAAATGTATGTCTCTCAGAGCGCAAAAAAAAAAAGTCCCTAAATTATGAGATTCAGTCTCTATTTATAGAGGCCAGAAGACTCTTAAAAATAGCTTCAACATGTAGAACGTGAATTGAGACTCATCCTTCTGTGAAAAGATACAAAAGGGTGTGTCTTATCGTCACCCAAAGGGAGTTGGGCCAAAGCCCAAAAGGGGTAAATTCGACACTTTTAAAGTGCCGTTCGGCACTCCAAAAGTGCCAAATGGTGCTCTTGGATGCCAAACACACTTTCGTGTTTGGGTGCGTTTTGGACTCTCTTTCTAGGATTTTTTGATCCGGTCCTTGTACCTAGATGTGTTTTCATCCTTAGTCTATGATTTTTTTAACCTCTTTTCTGGATAATTCAGACTTTTTAGGATCAATTATCTTGTAGATAAATTCCTTAAAATAAATCTTGATAAAATTCAGATTATCCACAATTTTATTGTTATCCAATCATCCTTTTTATTCCTATGCATGTAATTTTATTTTAGATACTAATTATCAATCAATCGCAAAATTATTTAATTAATTTTAATTGTTTGACCAATCAGAATTAATTTAAATTAATTGTGCGTGGTCGACTCTTCCTAGACACAATGCATGTTAATCATGTAAACTTGATCATGCGATATCTTTCGATCCGATGGTTCGATCTAGAAACCAGACACACCATTGTGACCGTTAAAATCTCAAGATCATTTTTATGATATGCAATGAATAGATTGATGCATGTAATGCAAGAGCAAATTGATGCATGTAATGCAATCATGATTTTTGGGGTACATGGATGGTCATTCCAGTTATCTTCCACAATTAAACCATGGGTGCAAAATCGAGTGTCTACAATAGCTAAACAACAAAGTCGAAGGCCGAAGCTGCCACACGCAGCCAACAGCAAACCGCCACCCCTAATTCCAAGTCTTGGCTCCGTCCCTATAAGGTGCTAATTTGTTAATAATTTGGATAAAATGGCCAGATTGATTCATTTTGACAAAGTGAGGGACTAAACTGACAAAAATTAAAACTTAAGGACTAATTTGACAATTGAATTAAAAGTGAATGTACTATAATGAGTTTTAGGGTAGTTAATATTAGAAAAAATGTTAAAACTGTTACAAATTTTACTATTAATTTTAGTTTTTCTCTTCCTTCGAAAACTTTTTTCTCATGTGCAAATTTTCAGCGAAGAAAGGTTAAATTAATTAAGGTAAAAATAGTAATTTAGTTTGAAAAGATATAAGAGAGATCTAAGATGATAGAAGTAGTAAACAGGGGTGGAGCTATAGCAAACACCCCCCCCCCCCCCCCCCAAATACTTTTATATTATGTGTATGTACTACAAACTTTATATATTTAGCTACAAGAATAGAATTTGGCCTCCCCAAATGTTTGAGTTAGTCCAATGATGCTCATAAAATCCAATAGAATTTGTCGATCGATCTAGTAATTATAGAAATAAGGTAGTTTTTGTGTTCACAAATTCCTTTTTTTACATTTTTAATATCAAATTAGACAACTTTTGTATTCTCATTGGAACTTAAAAGATGATAAGTTCCCTTAAAATTATATTGCGAAGATACATATGCGAAAGTTGTTAATTTTATATACACAATATATTTTATAAGCTATGACCAACTCTAATATCAAAATATAATTGTTTATATATGTGTATGTGCGCATATATGTGATAATTTATCTTGACTCGTGACTACTATAGTACCAAAATTTGGCCCCCAAACAAAAATCCTAGCTTTGCCCCTGGTAGTAAACAAATATATGTTAAATAAAGAAGTGATGAGAGTGTGATTTTATACATAAGATAGAATTAATGACCAAAAAATAAACGTGGACTGAAATGTTTGGTTGAGCTCAGTTGAGTAAGTAATATTGTTTTTGTTTGTACTTATGCTATACGTTCATCATCACTTTTTTTTTCTTTTTTTAAAGCACTTCTCTTTTTAACGAATCAGTTCCTGGCTTTGTCTGCCCCATGTTTGAGAATCAAATATCACATTTGAAAAATGACCTATAACTGATGGATCTGGTTTGTGCAATTTTTCGAGATTATAGATGTTCCCTCAATAGTCAATATAACCCTTTTTTCATTCCAGAATATTTTTTAGTTACATCTTGCAATATATCAACCATTTTAGGATCTTGCTACTGCTGGAACAACCTACTTGTGTTTTGGTGTTTACAACGCCCACCAAGGGAAAACTGTGCCAGGGTGAAAAGTTAAAGGCAGATGTTGTGCAAGTTGTATCGTACGTACGTGTAACACATGTACATAATTTAATTCCAAACATGTTCTGAGACCTATGCCAATTGATTGGTCTTCCGGTAATAGGTTTCACTCGGGATTTTGGGGCTAACTGGACACTACTTTGCCCAGGAAATAGTAGTAGAGACTAGAGATTGTGTGGGTTTTGTTTGGATTTGTCTACATGGGGTTTATATCTATTGGAGTGGCAATGGAGTCCAGAGTATGAGGTTTGGTTATATGGGTTGCTTTAGCAATTAGCGGTTCTCTTAGATGATGGTTTTCGGGTATGATGATTGATGCAGGCCTCGAACTTAGATGAAATACCTCTGTGAGCAGGTTTTTGTTCAGATTTTGACTATGTAGTACCTACTCAAGTTGGTATTTATTGATTGAGGTATTAAAAATAGATAGCATTTTAAAAAAGAATGACTTCCTTTAGTTAGAAACAAATTAACTGCTAAACACACATAATTACACTTTCTCACTAAACACAAACACATTACTTAACCCAAAATACCACTACCAAAGGGTTTGACTTTTGTAGTAGTAGGGTGGAGTTTTAAGTAATAAGAAAGAGTTATACTCAAGTGATATGGGACAACACCCACTTTTTTTTTTTTTTGAGAAACAAACTATAATTCAAAGGGACCTTAAAAACCTATTATTGTTAGAAGTTATTTAACTGAAATTTTTTTTTGATAAACAAGGATATTCAGACATCTTCGAGTATCTAATTATTCCCTTGGACATGTGCAATCCTCCTTCCCACACATACCAGGTTATTATAGTGAAATATCTCATGAGAGTGGCTCCAAGATGCTAGCAAAAAGCTTTGAACCTATAATCTCATGAATATCATGAGGCCTTAAGAACCACTAAGCTAAACTTTTATTAACTGTGAATTAAACTGAAAATTTAAGCATGCATTGAAGTGCAAAGAGAAAGTTTGGCCTCTAATTTTGGTCACCTCCTAGTTTACATTAATTATGATAGGAGACTCCATTTCAAGGGAAATTTTGTTTCTTCACTCTAAAATAGAATGAACTTCGTGTACAATGTGTAATATGGATTCTTTTTTTTTTGATGAGTTTTGTAATATGGATTCTAATCTTTAATTCCAACGACTGAATAATAATAATAATCATAGTTACAAATTTGACTTTTTAGATGTTAAGGAATTTGCAATTGTAAGGTTGAAATTTATCAACCATTTTGTTGGCTTTATTCTGTGCCAATTTGCTTGTAATTCAGCATTTAGAAACCCTGTATTTAGGTGGGATTCATGTAAGGGTAGTGTGTGAGAAAGTGTGAAGAAATGCTCAAGACTGTGCAGTGAAGCAGGGACTCGCGGCTGAATCTCGCGGGTGGCTCGCGACTTGCAAGCTGCCAGATGATGCACACGAGTGAAGCATGCAGAGAAGACGAACAGTCATGCCAGCTGGAGCACTACAAGACAAAAAGTCCAGTCTGGCCATTCTGTTTGCTCGCGGCTTGAACTCGCGACTCAGTCAAGTCGCGAGGCCAAGTCATCAGCCAACTCTGTTTAGAAAATCCTGACTCTTCGCATTCCATTCTCACTCCAGTATAAATACCCCTTATATCCACGAAATGTAGAGAGCTTCCAAAGAGAATTTTTGAGAGAAAAACCCTAGAGAAAACCAAGATTGATTCATCCACAATCTTTACATAGAGACTCTTCAAATTCCTCTACTCTCTTCCTCTCCATTGTTACATTCTTGAGAGCTACATTACCAAAACCTTTTCTCACCATACCCATATCTGTGATAAGGGTGTTTGGTGCTTTGGGAGTTTGGTGCTTTGGGAAGCAGTTAAGAAGAGACCAATTTTATATTGGTTGCAGCTATGGGCTATAGTAGAATCCGGTAAGCTAAAGAAGAAATAAGTTTAGTACAACCTCGTTGGAGTAGGAGCTTGGAGGGCTTAGGTACACTGGGTAGATTAGGCTTGGATGGTCTTCTGCTGTCCATATATCCCAACTACATTCTTTAGTGGATTATTGACCGTTTGGAGGGCGGCGGAGAGGTTTTATGCCGAGGTTTTCGGTTTCCTCTTCGATAACACATCGCTGTGTTGTCCTTGTGTTGCATCTCTCTTCTCTTAATCTTTGCTATTTAATTTTTGTTGTGGATGTGATTTTATTTGGTCTAAATTGTTTATCAATTCTGTGTTAAGCTTAAGTTCATATTCCGCACATTAATTGTTTGATATTAAGCTTGAATTGGTAATTTGTTAATTTGGGTCTAAACGTTCACAGTGTTTTACACTATTTTGAACTTTCAGCAATCATGTTATATTTGAACAGAGGTTGCACATGAACGAATCTTAGATTAGATACAAGGATAACCTCTTCATCAACCCAAAAATGACTAGCATTTTTTATAAATTGTGTGCAAAAATTTGGTCGGGTAGGTAGCAAAAGCAATCAGTTCACTTGGTATTTGATTTGGGGTTTCCAGCACCTAATTGTATGTGGCTCTTTTTTGATATAGAACGTTTTGGTGGTTAAGAGCTGACATGACAGTTTTTTAGTCAGCCATAATGGGAAATATTCAATCTTTATTTTTTCTATCTTCTGTTTTGATATAGAACTTTTTAGCTGTTAAGAGTTTTGAAACAATTTTTTTAGTTTAAGCTTTTAAATGTTGTGTAAAAATAAAAACCCATGTATTTTGGGTTCTCTCTCTCTAACAGTTGGCATAACATTTTTTTTAGTTGGCTGTGATGAAAGATATGCAATCGTCGTTACAATCCAATAGTTGGAACCGTGAATCTAACTTGTTCAATTGGGATGTCAACGAGTTTCTCCATCCCCCACTTGTGTGTAATAAGAACTACACCAAAATTAAAATGCTAAAGGTTTTAAAAAAAACTGTTCTATAGATTTAAAATTCAAATTCAAATCACAATAGATTTTAAAATGATGAATTTCAAATCATTCAATGCATAAAAATTCCCAAACAATAAATTTTAAAATTAATGGATTTAGAATCAAGGCATTTTAAATCTAATCCAAATCTAAATCTTTGCATCCAAATGCAACCTTCGATTTTTCTTCAAATTTTAGTTAGTTTTTTTTTTTTTTTTTGGGTTGGGGGTGGTGGGTGGGGGATTATCTCCCAACTTTTTTTTTTTTTTTTTGAAACCGAACAATTCATTCATTCATTAATATGTGAAAAATCTTGATACAAAGCATCCACAACAGGTGGTGGAGAGTCTTCCATCCAATACATTTCATCACAATTGTCCTAGCATGTCGAGCTAACGAGTGTGCAACCATATTACCACCCCTTTTAATGCAGCTGATTGAAGCATATTGCAGCCCATGAAACAAGGTGTTGGATGTCTTCAAAGATGTGTCCCAGCAAGGAGTTGTTTTCTGTAGAGCATGATATTGCATTCATCATCAATGCATTATCCCCTTCAATGACCAATCTTGAAAAACCAGCTTCAATGGAGAACTGAACAGCTTTCCTACATGCCAAAGCTTCAGCTTCTGCACTGTTATGAACCAAAGGACCTGGCCGACATCCCAACCATCACCTCACCCTCTTCATTGCGGATAATTGGCCCAAATCCAATGCAGTTCAGGTCAGAAAAAATTGCTACATCAAAGTTCAACTTGTATACTGATGTAGGTGGTGGTTTCCAGGAAATTCTAGCAGGTGCCATGATTGTGACTATTTATACTCATCGAGGTAGTCCAGTGCTCTTTTGTTCAAACCCCTTGGATCCATCATCTGTCCTCCATACACCACCTAATTTCTTTGATTCCATATAAGCCATAATTGAACAAGAAACAACTCAAAATCTGCATCAGATAACTTGTCAAAAAGAAATTCAAATAGCTGAATAATATCACATTGGTTAGTTGAGCACTTTTGTAGATTGATTGAGCTTCCTGCCCACACATCTTGAGTAGCAACACACTTCCTGATGGATAAATACATGTTTGTATCGCATACAAAACTTACGCATTGAAAAAATAACGGATCTACTTCATTCATTAAAGTTAACATGTACTATGTAAGTTTCAGAATTTGAGAACAAGAAAGTGTACTTTGGAGCAGTGAATTTCAAAACCGAAGATCAGAAGCACTTGGGAACACTTTCAATCTTCACTAATGCCCAAGATGTGTGGTCTCTCAATCAGTTTTCAAATGGAGAATGTCAAAGTGTCTAACACTTATTACACACCATTTCACAATAGTGTTCTTACAATTCCCTACAGAAAATTCTATATGTTTCTCCCTTTGTATCAACTGATTATCTAATTGGGCTGGCCTTTTGGGCCTTTCCAATTGGGTTTAAGTGTGTGGCTTGGAGTGGGACCAAAAGAGACCAATAAGACACTAGCTCCAATGGACCTTGGGTTTTTCTGTCAACTTTTGACAAGTCCAAAGTTACCACTAACTATATTTAATACCACTATATAAATATAGTTGCACTTTTGGCCTTATTTATAAATTATATCTCAAGACTTTATTGTACATGCAACCCTTTCATAAAATATTCATAGTAATACAAAGTCATGAAAGTAGATTGTCACTTTGTATATTACTACATCTTAATTCCTTGAGTACCCAGTTCAATCCTTTAAGTTATTCATCATATATTTATGAAATTCAATTCCATAAATATATACTTTAGTAACTCCTTACTAAAGTGGTTAGGCCTAACTCTCTGAATAACAAACCCATTAAACTTATCTCAAGGGAATATTTTGTATCTCCGTTAAAAGACTATGAATTCCATCTTGAGAATATATGTTCCATCAACACTAAATGTGGTTGCCCAATATACTGAGATTTTGACCGTTACTTTAAATCTCACTCCTGATATATCAAAGCAACCTACATGTCATGATCAGGTCCATTATCCTCTCAGGATTAAGAGTTCATGTAAATATAAGTCGTGAGTTTATTATTCATTTGACAGTCGTTAGGAGAATAATAAATCTCACAGCGGTCCAGTTCAATATGTCTTAACTCTTAAGACATATCAACATAGCAACTAGAAATCTCCATTTCCATGATCAAGAAAAATCATCTTAGTTGATATATTATAGCCTTCGCAGATGAAATGCCCAATTTCATCACCGACTACGAACTAAAATTCTGAGTTTACAAAGAACTTGTGATTTATATCTTCTGTGACTAAATCACATAAATCACATGCTATGCATCTTATGGACTATATGATAATGTCTCAATATTCATGTTACCATTATTTTTAGATAATAATAAAACAGTTTTATTAAACACAATATTAAGTCATACATGATGTCATACATAACATCATACAATAGGATTTAAAGGCACTAATCCTAACAATCTCCCACTTGCCGTAAAGACTATTGTGCACTAATCTAACTCCCATCTCCTCCAAATGTGACTCGAAAGTCCTTTGGGGCAATGTTTTGGTAAAGGGATTTGCTAGATTCTTTGCACCATCAATCTTTGCTACAACCACATCTTGACGAGCAACAATGTCTCGAATGATGTGGTACTTCCTCTTAATGTGCTTTCCTTTCTTGTGATTCCTTGGATCTTTGGATTGTGCAACCGCTCCACTTTTGTTGCAAAACAATGTGATGGGAACTTGCTCCATTCTCACAACACCAAGATCAAAAAGGAATTTCTTGAGCCAAACAGCTTCCTTTGCCGCCTCATAAGCAGCAACATATTCAGCTTCCATGGTGGAGTCCGCAATACAAGATTGCTTAACACTTCTCCAACTTATGGCTGCACCTCCCAAGGTGAATACACAACCCGACGTGGATTTTTTGAAATTTATATCCAACTGAAAAGCTGAATCTGTATAGCCAACAGGAATCAAATCCTCACATCGGTAAACAAGCATATAATCCCTCGTTCTCCTTAGATACTTGAGATAATGCTTTATAGCTTGCCAATGTTTAGGTCCTGGATTTGATTGATATTGGCTGACCATGCCAACTGAATAACAAATATCCAGTCTAGTACAAAGTATGACATACATGAGACTTCCCACAGCAGAAGCATAGGGAACTTGTATCATCATGTTTTCTTCCTCAAGAGTCTTAGACCTTTGGTCATCAGACAGAGGAACTTCATGTCTGAAAGGAAGTAATAATTTCTTGGAGTTTTGCATGCTAAACCGTTCTAGAACCTTATCTATATATCCAGCTTGTGACAAACCTAACATCCTATTCTTTCGATCTCGCCAAAGCTTGATCTCTAGAATATAGTTAGCTTCACCCAAGTCCTTCATATCAAATTGGTTTGACAACCAAACTTTAACCGATGACATCATTCTTACATCATTTCTAATGAGTAGAATATCATCAACATAAAGAATTAGGAACATTACTACTCTGTCTCTTTGTCTTTTGTACACACATAGTTCATCAAGATTTTGTTCAAAACCAAATGACTTGATTGCTTGATCAAATCTAATGTTCCTTGATCTAGATGCTTGCTTAAGTCCATAAATGGACATTTTCAACTTGCATACCATATGCTCTTGGTTCTTTGTTATGAAACCTTCCGATTGCATCATATAGATTTCTTCTTCAAGATTGCTATTAAGAAATGCAGTTTTGACATCCATTTGCCAAATCTTATAATCCTAATGAGAAGTAATGGATAAGAGAATTCTGATAGATTTAAGCATTGCTACTGGTGAAAAGGTTTCTTCATAATCAATACCTTCTTTTTGAGTTTACCCTTTCGCCACTAGTCTTGCTTAAAGGTTTCAACCTTTCCATCTATCCCTTTCTTCCTCTTGTAAACTCATTTGCAACCAATAGGTTTAATGCTGTTAGGCGCCTTTACAAGATCCCAAACTTGATTGGAAGACATAGAATCTAATTCAGATTTCATAGCTTGGACCTATTGATGTGCATCTATATCATTCATTGCCTTCTCATATGTGTAGGGATCCGATTCAGTCTCTTCTGAGATAGTTTCTGTAAGTGCACAATTGCACCTGGACCCAAAGACAATTACGGGCTCAGGCCCAATGAGTCTTAAACAATAAAATTTGTAGAGTGTGGGCTTGAAATCTAGGTTAGAGGTAATGAGAACTTGATAACAGGCTAAGAGTTACAAACACTTGTAAATAATAAATGATAATTGCAAATAGACCTCCTCGGACGTGAGCCGAGGACTACTTCTGTATTATTTCTCTTTCTTTCTTAAAGATTACAATTCTTAATTTCTTTCTTAGTTTCCGACCCCCCCTTTTCTTTGGCGTTCATCCCCCTTAAATACTTCTTTTCCTGATGCTTTATCCACGTGTTGCTCCAACCCCCTCCCTCCTAGATATTTCTTTTTTAGTGCCTTTGAATAGTGACCAGAAGTTTCAGTTCTACTGTTCAGGGGTCACTTCTCCATTAATGCGGCCAGGGAGGTAGGTGCAGAGTCTTTAATGTGGAGGTGGCAGCCTTTGCTTTTGGTATTTTTCTAACACCGGTGTACTCCGAAGGTTCAAGGTTTCCCCCTTTTAACTAACAGTCTTTCCGGAATATTGCCGTGACCTTCATAGTGAAGCTTCGAGTTCTCCTGGGTCTATCCGAGGAGAAACTTACCCTCGGATGTGTCCTCGGATCCTCGGCGTATGGGCCGATTCGCAGTACTAACAAATTCTTAGCTTAAGAGCAGGTCGGCCCTCCTTGCTACAGTCCAAAGGCCCATATGCCCACTTAGGTCCTTTTACTCCCCACAATAGCCCCTCAAAACTCTATTTTTCAGCATCCGAGAAGAAAAATAGGGTTTTGATCCAACGAGAATTTTCCCCACACGTTTTGTAAATTATTGCACGTGTGGAGACCGTTTCGCATTCCAGAGGGTGCCACTTGGCGGTTTTATTTCCAAAAACACGCGCATTTATTACCGTAAGTTACACCTTGTCCCCCACGTTCAACGGTGAGATAAGCATCCAACGGCCCTTGTTACTCCATGAAAATTTGGGCGGGACAAATGCATTTTCAAGGCCGCTTCCCGCACGTCGTGACGCTTCGGGAACTTGCGCCCTCATTTATTTCCTCAAAGGCTAATCCCATCAAAACATCAGTAATCACCTTTTGTCTGCAGAAATCCGTGGAAATTCGCACAACTTGAAATTTGTAAGTTCTTATTCCTTTTCCTTAACCCTTTTTCCTCGGATCCTGTCCTCGGCCCCCTTCTTAACTGTTCCCTCTTTTAGAACTTAGTATTTTGTTTCTTTCTGATGGGAAAGTTTAAGTGTCTAGTAGATACCACTGCTGGGATGGAGGGTTTTAGAGCTAAGTACCTCATTCCTAGCGACGTAGGTTTAAGATATTGTCCGGCGGAAGCCGTGGCCGGTTCTAGGAAAGCCGGAGAGGTCATCATCCCAATGGTCGCCTTCGTAGAAGGTGGGATGACCTTCCCAATGAAACCCGTTACCAGGGAGTATCTCCGCAACCATTGATTGTGTCCCGATCAGTGTGCTTCCAACGTTTTTAGGGTCTTAGGAAGCGTCGATGCTCTAAACGAGCAAATGGGTCTGAACCTCACCTGGCATGATGTCGTCTTTATGTACGAATGCCACAAACTCACTGGAGTAGGTTATTACATCAAATCCTGCTCCAGCGTAGTTAGGTTGATCTCCTGTTTGCCCAAGTCCAATAAAGGCATGAAGGACGACTACCTCATCGTCTCTGGCAACTGGCACGACGGCCCCCACTGCCCTGTTGAATGGGGAGATCCAGGTGCGACACCTTAGGATTTAACTTCCCACCCCATAACTCCCTAAATCATCTAGGAATGTGCATTCGCATTTACTTGAGCGTCTAACTTTAATTTATTATATGCTCTACGCATCTGACCATGTTTGTTTATTTGGATGTTTTTCTTTGCAGATAAGCAAAACGTGCGCCCCCGCCTAAGCCACTGCAACGTTGCAGATTTGAATCGAGTGCTATGCTCCGAAGTGTTCGTCAGCGAAGACTTACAACTTAGGGCGGCTCATTTGATTCTAGGGTACAAACCTGTCTCCTCGGACTTTCAGGAGATCGAGAACGCAATAATTGCGGGTGACCGGAGGCGAAGAAGGATTCATATGGCCAGGCCGCACTTCTTAGCTGACCAAGACCTTCTCGACGACCCCAACACCATTCTGTACAACCGTCCTATCGCGGCAACCCCCCTCTCAACACACTCCCAAGCAACTGCTGTCCCGGAGGAGCAGGTGTCCTCTTCACACACACTAGACGACGAAATAGATAACTTTCAGCTCGAGGACATTGAAAGACCCCGAGGAAACCAATTCGTCATGCTTTCTGACGAGGAAGAAGATCCCACCGAGGCCTCCGAAATTGAAGGGTTCGTTGTTGCCCACCCCCTAGACAACTCCGAAGAGGACATGGACAGACTTCACGGCCTTCTGACCAAGAGAGGCGAAAAAGTCACCCAGAAGAAGACAGGAGGGTCCCAAGCTCTTCCATCCTTGCCACCTTCCCCTCCTCCAGTCGAACCCAAGCTTCCAGCTGAGGAGCCAAAAAAGAAAAGAAAGGGGGAGGCCGAGGAAACTGCTGGTGAAAAACAAAAAAGACCAAGACAACAGCCGTAGCCAACTCAGCAGTAGAAGCTAGACAAGGGCAAAGGCAGGGCTCGTTCAGTCGAGAGTGGGGAGATCCGAGATGTGGCCGAAGTGCGCCGAGCACCGGCCACCTGGTCTCCTGACCTAAGACTGGACGGTGCACCACCCCCCGCCGCCAGTATCAGGGCAATCCAACAAGGCCACGCCCACCACCTGGCCGATGCATTAGAGCGCCCTCTTCTGCTGCCCAAGGACATGGAAACCTTGGAGAGAATGAGCCAACCTCAACTATTCCTGTCTTTAAAAAGGGAATTAGCCCTGGTAAGTTTAATTTTTTATGAATATTCCCTTCTTCATAATACTGGATTATTGATGAGTGTCCTGCTATATCTAATTCTCTAACACTTTATGTAGGCCGTTCAAGAAGTCTTTGTAGCCGAGAAGTTTGTAGAGGACTCTCGGAAGAAGGCCAGACTAGAGCTTGACATTCGAATGGAGACTGAGAAGTCCCTAGGCCAAGCCCTCGCAGAAAATGAGAAACTCGTCTCTCAGGTGGCTGATCTCAAAAGAGAAAGAGACGGTGCCGAGGCCAGCCTGAAGACTATGAAGACTCAAATAGAATGGCAGTGCAAGCTTCTCCGTGAAAAAGATGACAAGCTAGCCCAAGCCGAGAGGGAGCGCTCAGATTTGGAGAGGGAGCTTGCGCGAATGAAGGAGGAAGCCGGCGCATTCAAACACTCTCTGGAGGCCGCCAAGCAGGCGAGTTATGAGGAAGGGGTAGCTGCAACAGAGGAGCAGCTGACAGAGGCTTTCGTGGCCTTGTGCCGGGAGTACTATCAGCAAGTCTGGGGAAAAGCTCTAAATGTAGCAGGTGTTCCTTCAGCCTCGGAGCTGAGGAAGTCCGAGAGCGTTTGGCTTCCCCGGACATACAGAGATAGAAGAGACTCCTCGTTGTTGCTCCGCCCCGAGGCAACTCTTCCCCGCTCTTCCTCCTAAGGCCCCAAAGCTCGTTCCAGATCCTACGTAACCTTCTGTGTTCCAACAAAGAGATGGAAGGGGCGGGGATGTCGAGAAAGGCTTAAGCCGTACATCGTGGAGCCCAATGTCCCTCCAACAAATGCAGCAGACAAAGGGAAACAAGTTCTGTCTCCCTTTGAGTTGGAGCTAAGAAACACCGAGGCAACCAGCACTTCTCAGCAAAACCCCCCTCCAAGAGTTTAGGGACTAGCCTAGGACTTCTTTTTCTTTGTAATCAGAACTTAGCATGTAATGTATGCCAGAATTATTAATGGAAGAAAATTTTTGTACAACTTTCTTTTACGTTGTATTTGTTTTACTTTATTATTTTTGGACTTGTCGTAAAAGTTCTCATGAATGCATAGTTAAAGGTAGGTCAGAACAAACAAATCTAACTCCAGGGATTGAACAATTATAACCTCCACACAGCCATGCGCATATTTGCTTGGCAAAGTAGAATACTTAAGAACCTGACAGAGAGTAACTTAGTTTGGACATCAAACAATGCCTTAGTTAAACAATGCCTTAGTTAAACAATGCCTTAATTAAACAATGCCTTGTAATCTGTGGTATTGCTTTTAGTAGGATGTAAGGTCCGATGACCATTCCTTACAAAAATTTGCTTAACACCTAAAGACATAGAACTTAAAATCCGAATTAATGAATGGTAAGATACTGATTTCCACAAAACGTGTAATAGGAATAAGAACAGTGACAAGATATTAAGAATAGTAACTTTAACTGTTAACTTTCCCAAAGTAGGAGGTCCGAGGACCCGGCGTACCTAAGGTTCTGTTTAACAAATGATAAGATATCAATTTCCACAAGGTTTGTGGTCTGAGGACTACACTTAACCAAGTTTCTGTTTGACCCTTAAGAATAGTAACTTCAAATGTTAATTTTCCCAAAGTAGGAGGTCCGAGGACCTGGCATAACTAAGGTTCTGTTTAACAAATGATAAGATATCAATTTCCACAAGGTTTGTGGTCCGAGGACTACACTTAACCAAGTTTCTATTTAACCCTTAAGAATAGTAACTTCAAATGTTAATTTTTCCAAAGTAGGAGGTCCGAGGACCCGGCATAACTAAGGTTCTGTTTAACAAATGATAAGATATCAATTTCCACAAGGTTTGTGGTCCGAGGACTATACTTAACCAAGTTTCTGTTTGATCCTTAAGAATAGTAACTTCAAATGTTAATTTTTCCAAAGTAGGAGGTCCGAGGACCCGGCATAACTAAGGTTCTGTTTAACAAATGATAAGATATCAATTTCCACAAGGTTTGTGGTCCGAGGACTACACTTAACCAAGTTTCTGTTTGACCCTTAAGAGTAGTAACTTCAAATGTTAATTTTCCCAAAGTAGGAGGTCCGAGGACCCGGCATAACTAAGGTTCTATTTAACAAATGATAAGATATCAATTTTCACAAGGTTTGTGGTTCGAGGACTACACTTAACCAAGTTTCTGTTTGACTCTTAAGAATAGTAACTTCAAATGTTAATTTTCCCAAAGTAGGAGGTCCGAGGATCCGGCATAACTAAGGTTCTGTTTAACAAATGATAAGATATCAATTTCCACAAGGTTTGTGGTCCGAGGACTACACTTAACCAAGTTTCTGTTTGACTCTTAAGAATAGTAACTTCAAGCGTCAGAGGTACTTATAACTTTGAAGTGTTAACTAACAAAAGCACATTTTATTAATAATAATACCTTCTAAGGTTATTTATATTCCATGGGCGTGGTACAATTCTTTCATCTCGGTCAGCTAGCCGATATGACCCTATATCTGCTACTGAAACAATGCGATAGGGGCCTTCCCAGTTGGGCCCTAGCTTATCCCAAGCTGGGTTCTTAGAAGTGCCCACAACTTTTATTAACGCAAGATCACCAGGTGCGAGCGGCCTTCGCTTCACGTGGGCATCATATCCCCGTTTTAGCTTCTGTTGATAATAAGCCATTTGGACCATAGTTGCCTCGCGTCGTTCCTCAAGTAAATCAAGACCTTTCTCCAGGAGTCCATTGTTATTCTCCGGGCTAAAAGAACTCGTCTTCAGGGTGGGAAAATCAGATTCTAGGGGTATAACCGCCTCGGCTCCATAAGTCATAGAGAATGGTGTTTCTCCCGTGGACCTGCGCGGCGTAGTTCGATACGTCCACAGAACATGTGGGAGTTCTTCTACCCATCTGGCTTTCGCATCGTCCAACCTTTTCTTGAGCCCACTAACTATGACCTTGTTAACAGTCTCGGCTTGCCCATTTCCCTGAGGATAAGCTGGGGTGGAGTATCTATTTATGATGCCCATGTCACCACAGTATTTCCTAAAAGCCTTGATGTCGAATTGAACGCCATTGTCTGAGATAAGTGTGTGTGGAATACCGAATCTAGTGACGATGTTTTTCCAGACAAATTTCTTGGAATCAACGTCCCTGATATTTGCTAAGGGCTCGGCCTCAACCCATTTAGTGAAATAGTCTGTCCCTACGAGAAGCCATCTTTTGTTTCCTGCAGCTCTCGGAAATGGTCTCACTATGTCCAATCCCCACTGCGCAAAAGGCCAAGGACTGGAGAGAGGGTTAAGAACCCCTTCAGGTTGATGAATATTAGGGGCGAACCTCTGGCATTGATCACATTTTCTGGCATAGTCCTGAGCCTCTCTCTGCATATTGGGCCAACAATAACCCTGAGTCAGGGCTATATGGGCTAAGGACCTTCCTCTAGTGTGGCTTCCACAAATCCCCTCATGCAGTTCCTCCAGAAGTGCTTTCGTTAATTCAGGATGCACACACAACAAGTACGGTCCTGAGAAGGATCGTTTATACAGTTTTTGGTCCTCGGACAACCAGAAACGTGGCGCCTTTCGACGTATCTTATCTGCTTCAGATTTGTCCTGAGGAAGGATGTCATTCTTAAGAAAAGATATAACTGGGTCAATCCAACTAGGTCCAGGCCTTATTAGATGAATGCGAACTGCGCTAACAATGGTAAGAGTTGGCTCTAGCAAATCCTCCACGAGGATAATCCTGGGCAAACCTTGAGCCGAGGACGTCGCTAACGTAGCCAAAGAATCTGCATGGGTGTTTCCACTCCTAGAAATATGAGCTAAGACGAAGGAGTCAAATTCAGCTTGCTGACGCTTGACCTGGGCCAGATATTCCTGCATTCTGGGGTCTCTAGCCTCCATGGTCCCCATGACTTGGCCGACCACTAACTGAGAGTCCGAGAACACATGGATTTCCTTTCCACCCATCCTACGTACCATCTTCATGCCCACCGAGACTGCTTCATACTCGGCCTTATTATTAGTAGCCGAGAACGCCAATCTCAAAGATTTTTCAAAAACAATCCCCTCAGGGGACATTAGGACAAGTCCAACACTAGACCCTCTCTGATAAGCTGCCCCATCCACATACACTTTCCAAGTCGGAGGTACTACAGCTGTGATCACACCAACTGATTTTTCATCCATGTGTGTCTCTTTTAGGGTTTCTTCTAGCAATGGTTCGGTAAACTCTGCCACCAAGTCAGCGAGGACCTAGCCCTTCACCGAGGTGCGAGGCTTGTATTTAACATCAAAGGCTCCCAAAATGGTTTCCCATTTTGCCACCCTGCCAGAGTAATCGGCACTGTGTAACACCACTTTAAGAGGCAATTAGGTCAGGACCACCACAGTGTGAGACTGGAAATAATGAGAAAGCTTGCGCGTGGCGTGAACTATGGCCAGAAGCGCTTTCTCCAAGAGCAGATAGCACACCTCGGCCTCATTCAAAGACTTACTAACATAGTAGACTGGTCTTTGCACTCCGCTTTCATTCCTTATAAGGACCAGGCTGACTGCGTGGACGACCACTGCCAGATAAGCAAACAAGACCTCGTCCGCCTCGGGGCGAGACAAAATAGGTGGCCGAGAAAGATATTGCTTAAGCTGTTGGAAAGCTAACACGCAGTCCTCGGTCCATTGAAACCCTTTCCACTTATTCAACAATTGGAAGAAAGGACGGCATCGGTCAGCTGACCGAGAGATAAACCTATTCAATGTAACAATCATTCTGGTCAATTTCTGGATCTCTTTTGGGTTCCGAGGCGGCTGCAAATCATGAATAGCCTTGACCTGCGCTGGGTTCACCTTTATGCCTCTGTGAGTAATCATGTATCCCAAGAACTTTCCGGACCCCACGCCAAAAGAGCACTTTGAGGCGTTAAGGCGCAGCTTGTACTTTCTTAGCACCTGAAAGGTGTCGCCAGATCTTTCACGTGTGAAGGTATTGTTTTACTCTTCACCACCATATCATCCACATATACCTCAATGGTCTTCACTAGTTGCTGTTCAAACATTCTGGTCATCATTCTTTGGTAGGTAGCCCCAGAATTCTTCAACCTAAATGGCATGACCTTATAGTGGTAGTTCCCTGTTGGAGTAATAAAAGCAGTCTTCTCTTGATCCTCCAATGCTAATGGAATCTGATGGTAACCCTGGAAGGCATCCAAAAAACTCATATGAGGATGCCCGACAGAGGCGTCCACAAGCTGGTCAATACGCGACATTGGGAATGAATCCTTGGGGCAGGCCTTGTTTAAATCCGTAAAGTCCACACATACTCTCCACGTTCCATTCTTCTTTTTAACCACAACCGTATGCACCAACCACTCGGGGTAGAAAACTTCTTTAATAGCCCCGGCCCTCTTGAGTTTGAGCACCTCTTCCTTCACAGCCTCAGAATGTTCTTTGGAGGAACGCCGAGGTGGCTGCCTTCTCGGAAAAATGGCAGGGTTGACGTTTAAATGATGACAAATGAAGCTCGAATCTACACCTGGAGCCTCATAAGGATCCCACGCAAAAACATCGATATTGTCTTTCAGGAATTCCAACAACTCCATCTTCTCCTAGTGCGGCAAGCGTATACCGACCTGGAAGAACCTCTCTGGATCATCGGCTATCAAAAATTTCTCTAAATCCTTACAATGAGCCTCATCTCCTGTCACCATTCCAGGTGCATCAGGAGCTGTTAACTGCTATAAGTCTTCGGTGATCAAAGCCGAAGACTCGGCTTCTGTCTGGTGCAGCACTGCAGCCGATATGCATTGTCTGGACACTGATTGGCTGCTGAGGACCTCTTCAACATATTCCCCAGAAGGGAACTTAACTTTAACATGTAAGGTAGAGGAGACGGCTCTTAGAGCGTGTAGCCATGGCCTGGCGAGGATGGATGTATATGGGGAGTACGAGTCGACCACAATGAAATCCACCTCAACCGTTTCTGAGCCGAATTGAACGCGCAAACGAATCTGTCCCTTCGGCACAACGGCTCTTCCTTCGAAGCTTATGAGTGGCGAGTCATAAGGAGTGAGATCTTCTAGCTTCAACCTTAGCCCCTTAAATAAATCAGGGTACATGATATCTGCACCGCTGCCCTGATCAATCATCACTCTCTTCACATCATAACTCCCTATCCTAAGAGTGACCACAAGAGCATCGTCATGGGTTGGATAGTACCAACCTTATCCTCCTCCAAAAATCCCAAGACGGGTAAAGTCACCTTCAACCTCTTCGGCCTGCAGCCTGGTTCCTCGGCCTGAGAATGGGAAACCGCCATCACCCTAGTGGGACCTGAGCCAGTCCTGCCAAGTGCAGCAAAGATAACATTAATCGTTCCCAATACGGGCCGAGATGGATTATTCTTCTGATTGTTCGAGCCAGATTGACTGCCCTGTCCACCAGGTTGACACAAGTGCTGCTTTAATTTTCCTTCACTGACCAGCTGCTCCAAGTGGTTCCAAAGGGTCCGACAGTTCTCGGTAGTGTGACCCACATCCTGGTGATACTGACAAAAGAGGTTCTGATTCCTCTTCGCAGGGTCTCATGCCATCTTACCAGGCCATCTGAAGAAGGGCTCCTTACGAACTTTCTCCAGCAACTGATGTACTGGTTCTCGGAACATAGTGTTCACAGCCTGAGGTGCTACCGAGCCGGACTGCCCAACATAATCTCTCCTCGGCTTGTTGTTGTGGTACCTGTCTGACCTGAAATCCCTTCTCTCCAGCAGGATAACTTTCTCCTTACCCTTTCCTTGCTGCTGGTCTTCCTCCACTCTCTTGTACTCGTCAATACGATCCATGAGGCGACGTACGCTGCGGATGGGCTTTTTGGTCAAAGACATTCTCAAGTCGTGATCAGTAGGAAGGCCTACCTTAAAGGTATTGAGTGCCACCTCATCAAAGTCACCATCTATTTCATTAAACATTTCCCAGTACCGGTCGGAATATGCTTCCAACGTCTCCCCTTCTCTCATGGTCATAGATAGTAGCGAGTCCAATGGCCAAGGTACTCTGCTACACGTAATGAACCGCGAAGTGAACGCTCTAGTGAGCTCCCCAAACGAACCTATAGATCTCGATTTAAGGCCGTTGAACCACCTCATAGCAACAAGTCCCAAGCTAGAGGGGAAAACTTTACAAATCAGGGTCTCGTTGTGAGAGTGCACTGCCATCCTCTCGTTAAAGTGACTCACGTGCTCCACCGGATCAGTCCGGCCGTTGTAAATGGTAAAAGTGGGTTGGGTAAACCTCCTGGGAAGCCTTCCTTTCTTAATCCTCCGTGAAAACGGAGATTTGGAGAGTTGGTGCAACGCCCGACTCATAGCATTGTTCCTTAAGCCCCTAGAAGGAAGCTTCTTGCGTCTGCGAGCTGGCTGGTCGTCCTCCTCACCAGAGGACATTGCACTGGGGGGTGAGCATGACCTTGAGCTATAGCTACCTCCCCGTGCCTCCTCTGATGAAGGATTAGATGAGGACGGTGAAGACCTACGTTTGACGCGGAGTAGCTTTCTCTTCAAACGATTAATCTCCTTCTGCATGGCTTTAGCACCATCCTCATGGGTGGTGCTACCCCCACCATGAGTATGGCTAGCCCCAGGGTTTTTTGTATGGACACTTCCCTCACGATCCCTTCGACGCTCAAGACGCTCGAAAAGATCCTCCGGTTGTGATCCCTGTGACTCTACATGGTGAGAACCCAGGCCTGCCATAGTATCCCAACTCCTTCTGGACTAGATTTCCCACAGACGGCGCCAATTGTAAGTGCACAATTGCACCTGGACCCAAAGACAATTACGGGCTCATGCCCAATGAGTCTTAAACAATAAAATTTGTAGAGTGTGGGCTTGAAATCTAGGTTAGAGGTAATGAGAACTTGATAACAGGCTAAGAGTTACCAACACTTGTAAATAATAAATGATAATTACAAATAGACCTCCTCGGACGTGAGCCGAGGACTACTTCTGTATTATTTCTCTTTCTTTCTTAAAGATTACAATTCTTAATTTCTTTCTTAGTTTCCGACCCCCCCCCCCTTTTCTTTGGCGTTCATCCCCCTTAAATACTTCTTTTCCTGATGCTTTATCCACGTGTTGCTCCAACCCCCTCCCTCCTAGATATTTCTTTTTTAGTGCCTTAAAATAGTGACCAAAAGTTTCAGTTCTACTGTTCAGGGGTCACTTCCCCATTAATGCGACCAGGGATGTAGGTGCAGAGTCTTTAATGTGGAGGTGGCAGCCTTTGCTTTTGGTATTTTTCTAACACCGGTGTACTCCGAAGGTTCAGGGTTTCCCCCTTTTAACTAACAGTCTTTCCGGAATATTGCCTTGACCTTCATAGTGAAGCTTCGAGTTCTCCTGGGTCTATTCGAGGAGAAAATTACCCTCGGATGTGTCCTCGGATCCTCGGCGTATGGGCCGATTCGCAGTACTAACAAATTCTTAGTTTAAGAGCAGGTCGGCCCTCCTTGCTACAGCCCAAAGGCCCATATGCCCACTTAGGTCCTTTTACTCCCCACAGCTTCATAAGTTTCTCCTAAACCTATAAATCTCATAAGGGGTTGAACATTTCTCCCACTACGACGAGGCATTTGTGTACTAGACATCTCATAAGTAGCATTTTGTGGTGTATCTAATACCGCCACATCATCCCTAGTTTCAAAAATTGGTTGTTTAACTATTGGTTCTTTCATTTCAGCCAAGACAACTCTACTTCTAGGAGTAAAATTATTCATGTAGTCATTTTCCAAGAATTTGGCATTTGTTCTAATAAACACTTTATTATCCTTATGACTATAGAATAAACTTCCCACAGTTCCATTTGGATACCCTACAAAAAATACCACTTCTGTTTTAGACTGTAACTTGTCAGACTTTTCTTTCAACACATGTGCTGGACAACCCCAAATGTGGAGATGTCTGATACTAGGCTTACGCCCATTCCACAACTCTACAAATATTTTAGGAATAGACTTCGAAGGTACTAAATTCAGAAGATACATTGCAATGCTTAAGGTATATGCCCAAAAGGAAATTGGCTTAAGGTATATGCCCAAAAGGAAATTGGTAGAGTCGAATAATTCAACATGGATCTAACCATATCTAAAAGAGTCACATTCCTTCTTTTTGCAACACCATTTTGTTGTGGAGTTCCAGGAGCGGTCAACTGGGATATAATCCCATTTTCAGTCAAGTAATTCTTGAAATTCCCAAGAAGGTATTCGCCACCTTGATCAGATCGAATGACTTTTATGTGTCTACCCAATTGATTTTCAACTTCAGCCCTAAACTCTTTGAACTTTTCAGAGGCTTCGGACTTCCATTTCATTAGGTACACATAACCAAATCTAGAGTAATCATCAGTGAAAGTAATGAAATACTCATAGCCACCTCTTGCTTGGATTGACATAGGATCACATACATCTGAATGTACTAATTCTAGCAAATCTTGGGCTCTTCTACCTTTTGCATTAAAAGGTCGTTTGGTCATTTTACCTTCCAAACAAGATTCACAAACTGGAAAACCATCAAAGTCTATGGGCCCTAAGAGTCCATCTTTGATAAGTCTTTGAATTCTGTTTGAATTAATATGATCCAAACGCAAGTGCCAAAGATATGCTTCACTAGTAGAAGTAAACTTTCTCTTTAATGATTTTACATGAGAGTTATTATCTAATTCAGAATTATATAATTCATGCTTATCAGGAGTTAAAATATAAAGACCATCCACAATATTGCCAAAACAGATAAACACTTTACCTTTCTTTATTACAACATTGTCTTTAAGGATAACACAATATCCATCTTTACCTAAATAAGTTGCAGAAATTAAATTCCTACGAACATTAGGTACATAAAGACAGTCTTTTAATATTAAAAACCTAGACCCAAAACACAAATTAACAACTCCAACAGTTACAACTAGAATACAGCTCCCATCAGCCAAAGTAAGAAACAATTCCCCTTCACTCAGCTTTCTGGTCTCCTGAAACCCCTACAAAGAATTGCATATATGATTAGTACAACCTGAATCCACACACCAGGAATCCGTGGGATTCTGTACCAAACATATTTCAAGAAGAAAGGAACTTTTCATACACTTATTCTTGGCAGCTTTGAACTTTGGACAATTCCTCTTCCAATTCCTTTCTCACCAAAATGGAAACACTTTCCTTTGATCTTCTTTCCTTTGTCGGCAACCCCTAAGGAAATTTGTTTACCCTCTTGCTTAGTTAAGTCCTTCTTTTTCTTACCCTTGCCTTTCGACTTAGGTTGAGAAGTACAAGCTTCACCCACATTAGCTTCAACACTAAAAGTACCAAGGATGCCTTCCACAGCCACTAACTCATTCATTAATTCAGACAGGGAATAAATTTTTTTGTTCATGTTATAATTAAGTCTGAATTCCTTGAATGATCCTGGTAGTGACTGGAGTATTATATCTACTTGGAATTCTCCATCAATATCGGCACTTAAAACTTCCAATGTATTCAGATTAGAGATCATTGTAAGACAATGCTCTCTCACTAAAGTACCTTCAGTCATTTTGGTATTATAAATTTGCCTCATGATTTCTTGCTTTGCTGAACGGCCTTACTTACCAAACATCTCCTTTGGACATTCCTTCAGACTTAGCATAATGTCTGAAGCTAGTTCTACATCCTGCATTTGATGCTGTAGAACATTTGAGATGGATGCTAGGATATAGCACTTGGCTATTTCATTAGATTTCTGCCAACGATCATATCATTGTTTTTCCTCAGAAGGAGCATCTAATGAAGGAAAGTTAGGACATGGGTAAGCACATATTTGTGCTCTTCAGCAGTCAAAACAATGTCCAAATTTCTTTTCCAGTCAACATAGTTAGATCCAGTCAGTTTGTTTTGATTAAGAATAGCAATAAGTGGGCTAAATGATGCCATGATAAAATCTGAAAATAATAAATATGAATATAATAAGTAAACTGGACATTATCAATTTAGCATATAAACATATAGTATAGAACCTTAATAAAACCACAATATAATATATGCAACGACAACCCAATCCCATATTCAATATCCCTCAGCATAGAGTGAACATTAAATACTATAATTGATTGAGAACTATTCTCATTATTAGTGCTATCATGATAACTCTTATCAAACACTAATAATATGTCGTTTTACATTTAGCCTCTAAGTATTAATAGTAAAAACTCCGCATAGAGGATACTATAATACTTAGTCTAGTGTATACCATTGTCTAGAATCATGTGTAGCCACATTTCATCCCTTTAATAGGTTTATTTTGTAGTACCATGATACAAAACACCCTTTGCATGGAATGCAAAGCTCAAGGCTAAGACAAGGTGTTTGATCAAACCACTATAAACCAGGAAATTCAATTTTGTAGAACTATGAAATCAATACTCTCCGCATGGAATTCTAAGCTCGAAGCAAAGACAAAGTATATATTTCACACTACTATGAAACAACAATGGAGGCCGTGAGATGCAACCCTTGTATCTCTCTCCCACTAGATGTTTTAAAATAAAGGTTTTTAAATTTAAAACATAGTAAAAAAATTACACATAGCCTTGCCCTTTTATATATATGTAAAAAACACTTTAAGAAAATTCTGGATCCTCAGTCCTCGATTGATCGAGAATGTACCTCGATCGATCGAGAAAAGTTATAGCTGCTCGATCGATCTTTAACAGATTCTCAATCAATCGAGAAAAATCCCACGAAGTCGATCGATGCTCGTCAGATCCTTGATCGATCGAGAAAAATTCTATCAGCTCGATTGATGCTCTACCAATTCTCGATCGATCGAGGGTCGCGAATTTTGAATTTTTCAGAATTTTTCTAAGACAGCTTTTTAACGTTTTCATGAACAAAACAACCATCATATGAACATAATGGACAAAACTTGATATCAAAACCGAATTTCATTGATGCTATAGCCTTAAAGTTCAGTTTAACATACTTTCAACAAATTCAAGGTTTCCAAATTTTTTGAACTTTTTTTTTCAAAAAAGCTTTGGGACTAGGGGCATTGGGCTTGTGCTTCTTAGGTTGCTTTAAAAAAAAAATCAAATCAAATCATCAATCAAGATTTTCAATTCTTTCAAAAAATTTAAGATCTCCAAAAATAAAATTTCAAAAAAGCCTAGGGACTAGGGGCATTGGGCTCTTGCTTCTTAGGTTGCTTTCCAAAAAACAATCAAATCACCAATCAAGATTTTCCATTCTTTCAGAAAATTCAAGATCTCCAAATTTTTCAAAAAAAAAAAATCAGAAAAGCCTAAGGAGTAGGGGCATCGGGCTCGTACTTCTTTAGGGTGTTGTAAAAAAAAAAAATCATCAATCAAGATTTTCAATTCTTTCAAAAAATTCAAGATTTCAAAATTTTTCAAAAAAAAAAAATCACTAAAGCCTTGGGACTAGGGGCATTGGGCTTGTACTTCTTATGTTGCTTTCAAAAAACAAAATCATCAATCAAGATTTTCAAATCTTTCAAAAAATTCAAGATTTCCAAATCATTCAAAAAAAAAATTTAAAAGTTTCAGGAAAAGTCTTCATTAAATTATTCTTTAGGAACCAAGATCCAGAACCTTTGGTCCTCTAAAAACATTATCCAAAGCTCAAGAATCCTTGGTCCTTTATCTAGAACCTTTGGTCCTCTAAAAACATGAGCCAAAGTCCAAAAATCCTTGGGCCTCTAAAAACATGAGCCAAGATCCAGAACCTTTGGTCCTCTAAAAACATGAGCTAAAGTCCAAAAATCCTTAGTCCTTTGAAAACATGAGCCAAGATCCAGAACCTTTGGTCCTCTAAAAATATGAGCCAAAACCCAAAAACCCTTGGTCCATTGAAAATATAAGCCAAAATCCAGAACCTTTGGTCCTCTAAAAACATGAGCCAAATCCCCAAAACCCTTAATCCTCTGAAAACATGAGTCAAGATCTAGAACCTTTAGTCCTCTAAAAACATGAGCCAAAGTCCAAAAATCCTTAATCTTTTAGAAATATAAGCTAAGATCCAGAACCTTTGGTCCTTTGAAAACATAAGCCAAGATCTAGAGCCTTTGGTCCTCTGAAAACATGAGCCAAAGTCCAGAAATCCGTCCTCTGAAAACATGAGCCAAGATCCAAAACCTTTGGTCCTCTGAAAACATGAGCCAAAGCCCAAAAATCATTGGTCCTCTAAAAACATGAGCCAAGATCCAAAACCTTTGGTCTTTTGAAAACATGAGCCAAAGCCCAGAAATCCTTAGTCATCTGAAAACATGAGCCAAGATCCAGAACCTTTGGTCCTCTGAAAACATGAGCCAAAGCCCAAAAATCCTTAGTTATCTGAAAACATGAGCCAAGATCCAGAACCTTTTGTCCTCTGAGAACATGAGCCAAATAGAAATCCTTGGTCCTCTGAAAACATGATCTAAGATCCAGAATCTTTGGTCCTTTGAAAACATGAGCCAAAGCCTAGAAATCCTTAGTCCTCTATAAACATGAACCAAGATCTAGAACCTTTGGTCCTCTGTAAACATGAGCCAAAACCCAAAAATCCTTGGTCATATGAAAACATGAGCCAAGATCTAGAACCTTTGGTCATTTGAAAAACACATCTAGAATCTACATATTTTCTTGGCCTCAAGTAAACATGTCTTTTACTCATTTAAAAAAAATTGCATGCATGAACTACGTTTGGACCTCATCTTCCCACCAAGAGTTACATAGGCAATCTCCCCCGAGATTCAGTCCACATTTTGATCCATTACATGTCGGTCCACATTTTGATCTGCATTCATCATACATTCACCACGATTAAATACTGATTGCAAAGTTTGGTGCCTTTTTCATACATTGACATCGCTTTTCAAGCTCTGTCAACGAGGGGCATTCTGTTGACACCCCATTATGCAACCTGCATTTAACCTCACTTGGAGGGTAAAAGGGTAATTTCACCTTGAAAATTGGCATCTTAATTGTGGTCATTAGATCCTTAATTTCATTTCATCAAAATGACCATAATGTTGTAACATTCAAATTGACTGGTCATAAGCCCTAATCAAACCATTAGATTGAAGGTTATCATCAAATCAAATTTTAATGGTCGAGATGCGCTATCACAAATTGAGTCTGACTATATGTGATTATGAAAAATTAATTTCAATTGGTTATAATTATAATCAATTTGAGATTAATTACGTGTCATAATTTGATTAGTTAGGACTACATTTTATGGTAAGGTTGCACACACTTAATTAATTAGATAGTCAAACATTAATTATTCAATGAATAATTTGTGTAATTATCTTTTTAATTAGGGTAAATTTGGAATTAATTAAGTTTGAAATGGGAGACATTGGAGCCTATTAATGTTAATTGGAAATTAATTTTGGACTTATTAGTATTAATTGTCTTGAAATTATTTTCTAACAAATGACATATGCTCACTATTTCGTTGATATTTCTCAGAATATTTTGAATCTATGAATGAGGTTAATTTTTTTAAGAAACTAGACATTCGGAGCTTCAATTTGAACACAAGAACGAGACAATTTTAATCAGAATTGAGTAGGATATAATTTTTTTGAATTTGGCTCTGCAAGCTATTACGGGAAAATCGAATTTTGTTTGCTCATCACTTCCACCAATCTCTACGTTTAATGCACCAGATTTCTCCAAAGTCTAAAATAAGGTCTAGGCCCATGATTCTTTTTAATCCTTTGTCAACACTCATTAAATGACCTTCCATTCATATTTTCTCCACAACTACTATATAAACCCCCCTCTCCTCCATTCCAAAGCACACAAAAACATCATATCTTCTCCTCTCTCAAGTTCTAGTGAAGTTGAGTAGTCTTGTCATATCTTGGTCTTCCTAAGACTCAAGATATTGAGTGAGACTTACTCTTCCTCTCCTAGTTCTTCTTTTCTACTCCACCCTTAGTACTTCCACCAAGAGCCTTCTCCTTCACTGTGTGGATCTTGCATACAAGTATAATCTCTAGCCTTAACTTGTTTTTCATGTTGCTATAATGCTAATTTAAGATTAGAGCATGCTAGTGTTTATTTAAATTCCTTGAATATGTTTGAATGTTCTTAAATGTTCTTATGTATTCTTCACATGTTCTAGGTTGTTCATCACATGTTCATGCATAACACTAGTTTTGATATTAAATCCACATTAAAAAAAAAATGAAAATGATGTTTGTTTCATAATTCTTTCAAATCCTTGAATTTAGGATATCATTATTCACACACATTCACTAGAATTTATTTTTCAATCCAAATGCAATGCTTAATAAATTGAATTAGGGTTTATCACATGCACACACATTAAATTCAACATGCAAATTGATTGACATATTGGATGATATGATATGAATGTTGGCCACCAAAGTCTAGAAGACTGGTTTCACCGAGCAAGATAGATGCGTAACACCTTCCTATCTTGTAACATAGCATCCGAGCTTAGATCAAGGGTTGATAGATCAAAGCTTATCCATGTAATTTTCAATTTCTAGATTGTAATTAGGAAACAAAGCCATGTACTTTATCTTAGATTGTATCTAGGACCAAAGCCATGTAATTTCTTATGATCAATGTATATTCATTTGCAAATCAATAAAATGAGGAATTTTTTAGTTTTGGTTTTCTTATATATTCCAATAATTAAAAAAGTGGCAACTCCATTGTAAAACCCTTAATCTAAAGGAGAAAATATAATCAATTGAACCTCCATTTAAAGAGGCAATAACACTACTCCGCCCATTCACGTGGGTTTGGCCCAATATCCAAACAATGGGCTGGGGGCATGGTCTCTCACAACAACTTCGTGAACGTAGTTATAGTGTGGGAGGTTAAAGTTTCCCCCAACACCCATAATCCAGAGGAATCTTTAAGTGTCGTAATATGAGACTAACTACGACATTGTAGAGTTTTTAGGTGAAAGAATTGTTATTAGCGTCCTTATAGTTTAACCTTGTGATTCTAGATTTAAGTTGCTAGAAGAGGAATCCCTAGTGAAGGGCATGGTTGTAATCTTGGATAAGCTAGTTTTCTAGCGAATAAAGAAATGTTGAAGGTTTGTATGATAAAGCAAGCTAAATACCTCTAAGTTTGGCCATCAAGCGGTGCTTTTTCCAAAACAAATTGCCAAAATGATTTTTATTCTAGTTGATAATGTTACTACTTAAGTATTTTAATCGGTGTTGGAACCTAGACAGGGAGGAGGAGGATGACGGGAGTGATGCTAATGAATGCCAACTATTTTCCACCAGAGTTGAGAAGGAGGGATCAGTAAGCCAAATTTGTTCAAATTTAAAAGGTTTAGACAATTTGTGAATAGGAGGATCAGTATCTATCCTAAGAAACATAAGTTTCCATTATGCGTTACCTAATCCTCTATCTAACCATTCCATAATATTACGATGCCAAATCGGGTAGTTATTGGTGTAGACACCGCATTTTGTACCTATTACAACTCGGGTCTTTGTTCCCCAATGATGCTCAAACTCTAAGGCCCAAGGCTAGTTTAAAGCCCAATCAGATATTAAATTGACTTGAGGAGTGTTAAAATGGAAAATTTAATCTATCAAATGAGAAAAAAATCTATTTTGGAAATAAATGATCAAAGTGGCCCTCAACCTGCATGGGTAGGTCACGGCCTGCATACGCACGCCAAAGTATGTGTACGCAGGCACATTCTTGCGTATGCAGTTAGGGTTTCAGAAGTATAAGAAATGCAAGTTTTCTTCAATAATGGCTAAGGTTTGGAGTGAATCCCACATCGTCTAGGAGCCATTCCAAACCCCATTTTGGGAGCTACTTAGGAAGGAGTTAGGAATAGGAACAAGGAGAAGTGAGAACCACTTAAATAGAGGAATCTATTGTATTTTGTCCTTTGTTCTCCATAGCAACTAGGGATCAACAAGCACCAAATTTGATAACTTATTAAGGGAAAGATGAAGTAAGAAAGTGCTATTGAAGACGTTGCAACATATGTTGGGAAACCCTTTATTGATTGTGTACAAACAAAATATGAGTCAAAAGGCAGGGTAAGAAGGGGTTTATCTAATGGAGATATTTTCTCAACTATATAAAACCTTACATGGTACATTTTCAAAACACACAGAATTCCCAAGGGAAAAACCTAAGATTCACTAGAAAATTGTAAATCAAAATGGAGTTTTTCACAAAACACCCTCAAGTCAATTTTATTTGATTGGGACCTTTTCTGGCCCTAACCCTTTTAGTTTAACGTTGCTAATCACTGTCTTATTGGTTTATGAATAGATTTGATAGAGGGGAATGGTCAAAATCAAGCTTGGAAAGCTTTTGTTTAAGGTATAGAGTCTAACCCTTCTTTTTTATTTTTCTTCCTTTTCTGCTTGTACTTGTTTAAGGTATTGAGTTTATGAATAGTTTATGTTTGTACTTGTTTTCTTAAATTAGTCCTTTAGTTCTTTTCATGCTCTGTATAAGTTAGGTTCTTAGATTGTTGTTTTAAGGTTTTGCTCTGTTTCTACGTTTTTAGGTTTTCTGGGCAAGGATCTGCGTACGCATGATCTAGCCTGCGCATGTAGGCTTGGTTATGCGTACGCAGACCTGTTATAGCGTGCATGATTCCGTTAGCTAGAAACCCTAAATTTTTGTTTGTTTTGTTTCTGCATTCACATGTTTGTTCTGTGTAGCCTCTTATTCATATGTTTCAAGCCCCATAAGTTCTTGTTCAACTTTTAACATGCTTGTTTCTTATCACATGTTTAGATTAGGGTTTGTCCTAGTGTTCCTTACTCTTAATGTCATTCATTCACATGCTCATGCATTGATACCATAGGTGTTGTGCTGCTGAGAGGTAAGTAAAGGGTACGTCATGCATTAGCAATTTCCATGCATTTGTGTTTTGGTCTTATGATATGATGAAATATGCTTATATCTATGATTAGGGTTTTTAGTTTGTTAATGCTTGGTTTATGATATGTTTTAGATGTATGATAGGTTTTCACATGATAGATGAATGCTAGGTTTTCTTTGATATGTTTGTTTCTCTTTTGTTTGGGTAGATAAATAAGTATGTTTTGTTTGGGATGAAAGATGTCATGTTGTATGCTTAGATGTATGCTAGTGTGTGTGAGAGTATAGATGCAAGTGTTGAACATGCTTTTAATAAGGTTAAGACGTAAGACACAATGATGGAAGGCCAACATTGTTAGGTGATCTTGGGTGCCTAACGCCTTCCCAAGAATGTACCTAAACTCCAAACCCATACTTTGGTAGTAAGATCAAAAGGTCCTTCCTCGAAAGGACACTATATTCACGGTTCTTGAACCACATAACTAGGTGGCGACTCTGACACTTTCTCTTGAGCCCACAGTGGTGACTCTGCTTGGGATTGTGAGTTTAATTCCTATGTGTCTTATTTATTAACCTTAATAAAAGCTTTTTTCAATATTTGTTTTGCACACTCATTCACCTGTTCTTTTGTCCCTTAACCTTGGTTGGTGATGAGTGGGAAGATGGAAGGCTCCATTCAGGCCTAAATCTTTTGAAGTTCATCACACCAACTCACAATCAGTTTCATTGCCTATAATGGGCTTTGAGTATGTTAAAGGTTTGCTACCAATCCACTCTAGGGTCCATTTAGGCCCTCGGTTGGAATCATAATGAGTAACCTACTTATCTATCCCTTTAGCCCTAGGGAGCCTACCCACACTAGAGAGATCCTAGACCCTATTACAAAAGATACCCTTTATATATCTTTTGTTTGTTCAACCATAAATCACGTGTTCACCTAATTCTAAAGGACAAATAAATGGTATAAAAATGGAAGTGATGGCTCTAAAGTTATGGTATACCCTAAGATGTTGTGGGACAAACAAAAAGAAGTTCTCACATATAAGAGGCTTGTCCTTAAATCCGAAAGTATATCTTAACTTGAAAGGTTCATAAGACCATAGCCTAATTGCTATCATGGGCTCGAATCAAAAGGCCTTCTAGAAAAGAGGGCTTTGGGCATAAGGTAACAAGTATGCTATGGACTTAACATCCAGTATCCTTCAAAGCCAAAATGAAACTCCCTAATCTTGGGTCTCTTTGTTGTATGCCTAGGCCCAAAATGATGAGAATTTCATAGACTTTGGGAGGAAGGCTACAATGTAATCTAGCTAGAGGGTCATTTCAAGAAAAAAAAATTGATGAAATAATGAATAAAGAATGAAAAGCCCAAAGGTGATGAATACATTGTAAGCCCAAGTTTGAGAAAAAGAGTTGAAAATTCCTATGTACATTCTAATGAAAGCCCACGAGAGTAAGATGAGAGCTTTATTGTAAATGAACCAAAGCCAAATGAAACAAGGGGCAAGAATTCATGAGAGGAAAGGGAGTGACATTGTATTTGGGCCTCCATTAAAATGAACTTAAGAATTTTCCAAGAACATCTAAAAATTAAAAAAGGAGCCTTATAATTGGGACATGAACTTAATGAAAATGGGACTTCCTTCTAGACATCATTCCAATCCAAGTCCAATGGAAGGTGAAACATCCAAGAAGAAGGTCTATCAAGAGGGAAAGATGGACGCTGCAAGTGAGAAGGTCCTCATGAAGAAGATGCTCGAATGTGGAGAGACACAAGTAGAAGTCCTTAAGAAGATAATAAGCCGTGTCTTTGAAATTGAGAAAGAAGAAGCAAAAAGACACAAAGTTGATCATGAACCAAGTGAGCTGACTTAAGAAGACATCAATCGCATGATGACAGAAGGGAAAGTTAGCCTACCTCTACCCAACTTCAAACCACAACGAAGAAGTGCTCGGAGACCATGGACTTTCAAGAGGGCCCATGTCAACGACTTTTCCGAATTAGGAGATGCAGGATCTTAGGAAGATTACAATTGGCCAGAATGGACCTCGAAGGTGGGAACAACCCAAGTCACCCTAGCTCACTTCATGCATGTACACAATGTGGACCCTTCTTCTAACGACGACCAATACCTTGTAATGAACAAAGAAGAGGAAGGAGATGATGAAATGATTAGCTGTTGGAGTGGGGATGATGGTGACTGGTTTCCTAACGAGGGAAGGAGAGACTTCCCTAACAAGGGCAAGGATCTATATGACGTGACCAAAATTATGCGTGTGGGAACCCTTGAAGAAAGAAGACTGGCTGAAGAAGGATAAGGGGAAGAATAGCAAGCCATGAGAAAGAAAGAAGGAAGAATTCATCATGGGGCACATTAATAATTGGACTTGGGTTGGGTTTTCTAAGAACATGGGGAAAAAGTTTTGTAATGCAAGTTCCAATGTACTTTTTAATATTTTCAATAAGATGAATTCTGATTTGGCTTACTTTGACGTGTCCCATAGCATTGAAATTCCGCACTTATTAAATGATTCAAATGAATTTGAAAATGAAATTAACAAAAAATTGGAAAATAAAATTGAACCCATGGAACCAACTCTTGAAACTATTAATTTGGGCAATGATGAGAATCCACACTTAATTAAAATTGGCTCAACTCTAAGTGAAAAAGAAAAGAAAGATCTTCAAGAACTCCTCATGGAATTTCAAGAGGTGTTTGCATGGTTCTATGAAGATATGCCTGGAATTGACCCCGAGATAGCTCAACATCACATTGATACTCACGAAGACATGGTGCCTGTCAAGCAAAAATTGAGAAGAATGAGGACCGAATGGCTCTTAAAGATCAAAGAGGAAGTCAGTAAGAAACTAAAGGTAGGGTTCATCAAACTTATAAACCAAGCTGAATGGATAGCCAATGTCATGCACGGACCTAAAAAGGATGGAAAAGTAAGGATGTGTGTGGATTTTAAAGACTTGAATAAGGCATGCCCTAAGGATGACTTTCCCTTCCCTCACATTGATGTCTTGGTGGATAACACGGCGGGAAGTTTCTTGTTGTCCTTCATGGATGGTTTTTCGAGATACAACCAAATTAAGATGGATTCTAAGGACATGACCAAAACCACTTTCACTATTAAACGGGGAATCTACTATGACACGGTAATGCCATTTGGCCTCAAGAATGCTAGGGCAACTTACCAAAGGATGGCTATGACCTTTCTACATGATATGATGCATAATGAGGTAGAGGTGTATATTGATGATAATGTAGTGAAATCCAAGGATAGAGGAAGCCACACCACAAACTTGAGGAAGTTCTTCGAGAGGATTAAAGAATATAGATTGAGATTGAACCCACAAAAGTGCACCTTTGGAGTAATCGCCGAAAAGTTGTTAGGCTTCCTAGTAAGTGATAGAGGGATAGAAGTTGACTTATCCAAGATTAAAGCTATATTGGACATGCCTCCACCCAAAAGTGAGAAAGAGATTAGGGGTTTCTTAAGTCGACTACAATACATTAGTCATTTCATTACCAAGCTCACCTCCACTTGTGAGCCCATCTTCAAACACTTAAGGAAGAATGAACCATACACATGGAACGATGAGTGCCAAAAAGCCTTTGAACTTATCAAGGAGTATCTCCCCCACCTATCTTAGTGCCTCCACAACATGGAAAACTCTTACTCCTATACCTCTCTATCATAGGGGATTCAGTTGGAAGTATGATTGCACAAGAGGATGATAAGAAGAATGAGAGGGTTATATACTACTTAAGTAAGAGATTCCATGATTATGAGACTAGGTACACTCCCATAGAAAAGTCATGCTTCGCACTTGTTTGGGCAATACAAAAATTAAGGCATATCATTTTACCTTTCCAAATATGGGTGGTGGCAAGAATAGACCCAATGAAGTACCTCTTTGAGAAACTTGCTTTAAGTGGAAGATTTTCAAGATGGTTGATTTTGTTGACAGAATTTGATTTGAAGTATATGGCTAGAAAAACTATCAAAGGAAGTGTCGTGTCAGATTTTTGTGTTGAGAACCCTATGAAGGGGAAGATGGTAAAGAAGATTTTCCAGATGAAGAAATTTTGGATGTTAAGTTAGGGACATGGAAGATGTACTTTAATGGAGCTGTAAACCAATATGGGAATGGGATAGGAATACTCTTGATCACTCTCGAGGGATCTCACATACCTTTGGCAATCAAATTGAACTTTTAGGCAAATAATAACATGGCTAAATATGAGGCTTGCATTGCTAGAATGGAAGCTCTTTGAGAATTAGGTGTAAAAGCGGTTGAAGTCTTTAGGCATTCAACTTTGGTTATAGCCCAAGCGCAAATTTGTGGAAAGTGAAGGAAGAACATTTGAAGCCTTATCAATAATACCTAGAAGACTTGACCAAGACCTTTGACAAGATTGAGTACACAATCATCCCTAGAGCTCAGAATCAATTTGTAAATGCCTTAGCTACTTTTGCCTCCATGTTTGAAATACCTGAGGGAGTATGGACACGACCCTTGAAGATTGAACAAAGTTATGAGGAACTGTACAAAAGGAAGACTAAAGCTTCAGTAATGGCCATAGAGGAAGAGGAAGTTCTGAGGTACTATGACATCATGAAGTTCTTGGAACTAGGGGCATATCCAGATGGTGCCGATAAGAGAGAACGTTGTTCCATTAGGATAATGGCAACCCAATACATCCTATATGGAGGACAACTCTATAAAGGTCCTATGATGGTATACACCTTCGTTGCTTGAAGAGAGAAGTAGTCGAGAGGGTAATGAAAGAAGTTCATCAAAGGATTTTTGGCCCTCATATTAATGGCAGAATGTTAGCCAAGAAGATCCTAAGGATAGGGTGCTACTAGAATATGATGGAGACTAATTTTGTGGACTATGTGAAAAGTTGCCATAATTATTAGACACAAGCCAACTTGAACCATGTACCACTTAATGAGTTGTATAGCATGACTTCTCCATGGTCAATTTCAGTTTAGGGCATAGATGTGATTGGAAGGATAGCTCCTAAGGCTTCAAATGGGCATGTGTACATTTTAGTGGCAATTGACTATTTCACCAAGTGGGTGGAGGCAGCCTCTTATTCCGTATTGAAGTCTAAGCATGTGGCTTGGTTCTTAGAAAAAAAACATTATATATCGGTTTGGGGTGCCCCAAGAGATCATTTCCGATAATGGTTCCCACTTTGAGGGTGATGTGCAAAGGGTCATGGAAGAATATGGCATTAAGCATCACAAGTCTTCACCATATCAACCACAAGCTAATGGGGCTATAGAAGTAGCCAATAAGAATGTGAAGAAAATCCTAGACAAGATGGTAGTAAGATACAAAGATTGGGCTGAGAAGGTTTTGTTTACCTTATGGGGTTATAGAACTTCTATCCATGCATCGACTGAGGCAACCCCTTACTCCTTGGTTTACAGTAGTGAGGCGGTACTTCCTATTGAGGTGGAGGTACAATCTATAAGAGTGTTAGTAGAAACCAAGGAAATTCTCTCATTGCTTAAATTAAAAGATAATAAATTTGTTTTCATAGGGAATTTCAAACATTCCAATCCTTTATTAAATTCATAAACAAAAACATAAGAATCATAAAAGTGTAGAAAAGTAAATTATGGGGCCCCTTAAGGTGGTCACTCAGTCCTCATTGCCTTCTTGCTAGTCCTCATATAAACTTTCCCATCCCTTAGAATCCATTGCATGTCATCCTCTAACCATTGCTTGTAGCTTACAGTGGGGTAGACGTATTTGGGAGGAACATTGTCTTTCGTCACCCTATGACATGGCCAAGCTTCACTAATCCTGCCCAAGATCCAATTGGTGAGCACTGCGGTATGGAGGGCACCCTCATCATCAAGAGCTCCTTGACGCACTCCAAACTACCTTTAGATACAACAAGTGGAGTAGTAAGAGGTGTTAGAATGTGTGCCCTTAAATCCTATTGTATGATGCTATGTATGACATTATGTATGACTTAATGTTGTGATTAATAAAGTTGTTTTATTATTATCTAAAAATAATGGTAATATGAATATTGGGACATTATCATATAGTCCATAAGATGCATAGTATATGATCTATTTGATTTAGTCACAAAAGATATAGATCACAAGTTCTTTGTAAACTCATAATTTTAGTTTATAGTTGGTGATGAAATTGGGCATTTCATCTGTGAAGACTATAACATATCAACTAAGATGAACTAGACTATTGTGAGATTTATTATTCTCCTAACGATTGTCAAATGAATAATAAATCTCACGACTTATATTTACATGAACTCTTAATCTTGAGAGAATAATAGACTTGATCATGAGGTGTAGGTTGCTTTGATATATCAGGAGTGAGATCTAAAGTCAATGATCAAAACCTTAGTATGTTGGGCAGCCACATTTAGTGTTAATGGAACATATATTCTCAAGATGGCATTCATAATCTCTTAACGGAGATATAAAATATTCCATTGAGATAAGTGTAATGGGTTTGGTTATTCAGAGTGTTAGGCCTAACTACTTTAGTAAGGAGTTACTAAAATATATATTTATGAAATTGGATTTCATAAATATATGATGAATAACATTAAAGGATTAAACCGGGTACTCAAGGAATTAAGATGTAGTAATTTACAAAGTGGCAGTCTACATTCATGACTTTGTATTACTACGAATATTTTATGAAGGGGTTGCATGTATAATAACGTCTTGGGATATAATTTATAAATAGAGCCTAGAGTGCAACTATATTTATATAGTGGTATTAAATATAGTTAACGGTAATTTTGGACTTGACAGAAAAGCCCAAGGCCCATTGGAGCTAATGTCTTATTTGTCCCTTTTGGTCCACTCCAAGCCACATACTAAAGCCCAATTGGAATGGCCTAAAAGGCCAGCCCAATTAGATAATCAGTTAGATACAAAGGAAGAAACATACAGAATATTATTGTGAGTGTGACACTATTGTGAAATGATGTATATGTGAGTGAGAGATACACTCTTATTCTCTCTTGAACTGATTGAGAGACCACACTTCTTGGGCATAAGTGGAATTGGAGTGAAGATTAAAAGTGTTCCCAAGTGCTTCTGGTCTTTTTTTTTTTTTTTTTTTAATTCACCACTTCAAGGTACGCTCTCTTGTTATTAAATTATGAAATTTACATAGTACCTATTATCAATTGCGAATGAAGTAGATCCATTTATTTTTCGCTGCGTATGTTTTGTATGCGATACAAACGTGTATTTTTCCAACAAGAGCAGCATCGAACCCCAACTAAAGTCACACAATGATCCTTGCAGTAACTATGGACCATGCTTGAGATATGACACCATTCCACGACCTACTGAATGTCGGTCTCCTTAAGGTGGCCCATAAGCTCCGTATACACTTCAAAGCCCATGGCATTCTAATGAAGCCAGCGGTCCCTAAGATGCGTAAGAAGGTAGGTACTGAGGGCCATAGTAGGAGGTTGAAGCAACCGAAGCCTTTCTTTTAGCCATATCTAGAGAGAGAGAGAGAGAGAGAGAGAGAGAGAGAGAAGAGAAAAGAGGGAAAATGGAAAAAAAGAAAAGAAAAAAAATGGAGAGCATGAGTGAATATATATATATATATATATGATGAAAGATGATACAAGGTGCCTCGATGGGTTGAAGATCGAAACCATTGAGAGTTTCCGCCAAGATCAAGCCCACAGGATTACCTTTCTTTAGCTCATAAGCCACCATGCACATCCGAAGGTCCACACAATACGACTTTTGGACCAAGAAATACCTTGCAAGGGCACATAAGCAAAAATCATGAAGGTATTATGATTTTGGCCTCTCACTCTCAAGAAGGGTTGAACCAAAAAAGTAATCAAAAACCAGCCTAAGGTTGAGTTTTCCAAAGACACGACACCTATTAGCTATGGTATCAGGGACGCCCAACACAACTCCCAGCAAGGAAGGAAGATCCCCAACTATGGTAGGAAGATAAGATCATCAATCTCCGGTTCACCTATGATGGCAGCAAATTCCTCAATAATGGGACATAATTCTATTCTATTGAAGTGGAATACATGCTAAGAAGGAACCTAATAGTTGGCACCAGCACAAAGAAGAGTCTCATCCACCTTAATTTGATGATAAGGGAATATGCAAGAAAGGCCATGGAGAGTAATAGAACAACCCTGCGTACGCAAAGTCAAAGCTGCGTACATAGGCACATCTCCACATATGCATAGTGCTTGGCAGAAGTCCATGTTCCCCTATTTTAAGCAGAGTTTTCCTACTCCAAAGCATTCCTTGGGTTCTCGTGACCTAAAGAATCATTCAAGACACATTCCGAGCACAAGATTGCAAGCATCAAAGAAGCAAAGTTATATAGAAACATACAATTTATCATTGTTTTGTAAATTAAGTTCTAAGTTCCATTCAAAAGCATAAATGTAAAAAGATGTTCTTAAATACAATCCTTTGTCTCAAACCAAACCCAAATGTCCGCTAAAGGGAATAAAAAACATTAAAAGAAAAAGTTGTGTTTTGTATATATGCTGTGACCATAGGTAATCAGCAGTGTTGCATCTTCCTTGGCTAGTAGCTAGGAGTCACTTCTAAGTCCTCCTCCTTACCACCATCACCATCATCATCATCATCACCACCGCCTGGGTGGGTCGCTACTCCAGGACTATATATCTCCCTTAAGTAGTTGGTCACTTCCAACTTGAGATTCTCAACCACCATACTAACTCTTCATGCTTTTGAATAGTGGGCTGTAAATTGAAGAAAGAATGGTTAGTTACTGAAACAAGAAGAGAAATTTGGCGAAAAGAGAAAGGACAAAGGGAAGAAAGAACTCACTGCTTGAGTGTTGGGAGGGAAAAGATAGCCTATGACATTAGGGTTACAGGGCACGACATGCTCCTGAGCAAAGCCATTCGGGCCATAAGCATAGACCGTCCAAGGGATATGTGGAGGATCAATAGGCTTACCGACAGTAGGTCACCCCCTATTACAATTTTCCACATTAGGAGTCATGAAAAACAAAGAAGAAGAAAAAGAGATTACGTATATACCCGAACAGTGAGGGAAGACATAAGGCGAGTGATGTTGAACTCAACATAGTCCAACCCCTCAAGAAGCCGCTTGGCATAGGAAACACCACTCCCCCACGAGTTGTATTCAACATTAGTCATGGAGTGTGGGGCAAGCATGAACTTAGGAGGGTCCATCGGAATCTGTGGGTCATCCCTACCCACCAACTAGCACCCACCCTCTCCACCAAATATAGGGCATTCAAGCATGCTCCTTCAAAGGATTGGGTAATCTCCGAGGTAATGCGAGTGGCAAACTCCAAGTCTCGAGTAGCAAGAAGGGGTTGGCCGACCCATGAGGCCCAGTTTATGAAGGAGAGTATTCTAAGGGTAATGCATGTAGAAGCTAGAATCTTAAATTTACCTCATCCAAAGTCAACCTTACAATATGTGCCCTCACTTGAGGAAAATCCCTCAAACCTAGATCGGTGCCCAGAGTTAAGAAGCCATACCTAACCACCCACCACTACAAAAAAGAAACACAAGCCATAAGTTAGACGCAAGATGATAGTTTGCAAGATGAAAGTTTGCGAGATGACAGTTTGCAAGATGATAGTTTACAAGGTGACATATACAAGATGACACCTTTTAAGATAGTACAGTTTGCAAGACTACAAGCTATAAATGAAAGTACAAAGAACGAAAAGAAGAACTAAACTCAAGAAGCTTCCAAGGCCCCACAAGCTGCCACAAAGTGCCCCAGCTGAGAATGTCGAGGGCGGAGTAAAGATAAGCAAGGCATGCTTGGCCCCCAGTTGGCCCCCCACGCCTCCCCAAAGTCTTGGAAGAGGGTTAGCCACCTCAAAGACACTGTTTACAAGTGGAGAAGGAAAGCCATATCCATACAAACACATTCCTCTATGGTCCTCTGTGGGAAGAACATGTAATCCGACACCAGGTAAAAATATTGGATGGTCTTAGTGGAGTACTTCCTCCTCAATATGTCGATGCCCATCTGGATGCCCAACACACCTTCCAAACAAATGATGGCCCCTTCGAAGCTAAGGCCCATGCGATAAAAGTCGTAGGGAGTCACAGTCATCTCCCGCTCGCCAATATGAAAGGTGTGGGTAGTGTCCCACCACCTTACAATGAGGCACTACACCAAAGGTGGCACTTGCAAACTTCTTCAAAAGAAGACTGATAATAGGCTCAAAGCCTGCCTCTCCGATATAGCCCTTGGTTTTAGGGGCAAGCAAGTTGAACCACTCCACCACCTTATTGGTGCTTCCCTACTAGCTTAAGGGGAAGATGACTTCAAAAAGGAAGATAACATTAGATTCCTAATTCATGTGAAAGTTAGGAAATATGATATTTTGATGCAAGAATGAAGATAAAAAGAATGATATAATCATATTCAGATGCAAAAATGACAAGGTGTGTTAAGATTACATGCGGAATTGAAACGATTGAAAAATAAGTAAAAGTGGGCAGGGTAGAGCTTCTGCCAAGTGCCCCACGTATGCGGGTCAAAGTCCACGTACGTAGACAAGACCTCACGTAAGCAAGTCCATTCCCATGTACACAGAACCTTAAGAATATACCTGCGTATGCAAGAATAGAGCTGCGTATGCATGAATGAAAGCTGCATACGCAAGCCCGAGCCTACGCATGCAAGAACACAGACAGAAGCAGTTTTTCGACATTTTCAAAGAAGCATCATCCAAAATCAATTCTAGACATGTTCTTACCCCTCCTAAGGTGTCAGGTTTTCATTTAAACCCATCACACAGCAAAACCAAAGCATTTACATAGCCAAAAACACATTTAAGCCGAAGATCAAAGAGAAACTTGAAAATGAGAAAAAAATGAAAAAAAAAACCTTACAGATTCATCCATGGGAATGTGATTCTCTGGTTAGTATGCCAATGGTGGAGGCCCCACCAACCTTGGGGCTCCGCTTTAGCGGGTGAGAAGGAAGGCATCAGAAGATAGGACGTAGGAGGATTTCATGGCCTTAAGTGCCATTGGAGAAGATGATGAGAGAATGAGAGGAAATGAAAAAAAAAAAATGAGAGGATGAGAGAGTCAGGAAGTGAGGAAAAGGAAGAAGGGAGGAAGGTTTTTGTAAGGAGAGAAAAAAATAGGAGTTATGGAGAATGTGAAGAGGTGAGGGAGATGAAGAGAATGAAGAAGAAAAAAAGAAAGGGTTGGTAATCGTTGGAAAAAATGAAAAGGCGGGAACACACCTGATGACTAAATTACGTGTAGTTTAGGCCTCACCACTAAACTATGTATAGTTTAGTCATGAACAAAAAAAAAAATTCAAAAAAAAGGAGGGACATCTCAAGACTTCCACCATTAAAAATAATATTATCAAAGGACTCCCCAGTAAACGACAAAGGAAGTAGAAGACTCTTCCATCATTTGAACACATCAAGAACCATCCCTAGTGGATCAAGCACATCAGGAATCATCCCCAATGGTTCAAGCACATCAAGAACCTTCCCTGCGGATCAAGCATGTCAAACATCATCCTCCGTAAGGAAGTAGAAGACTCTTCCTTAATATTTCAAGCATCTCAAGCAATACACCCAGTGAAGGAAGCAGAAAATTCTTCCTCAAATGAATCAAACCTATCAAACATCTCAGTAAGGAAGTAGAAGACTCTTCCTCAATAATTCAGGCATATCAAGCATCATCCCCCATAAAGGAGGCAGAAGGTTCTTCCTCAATGGACCCAAGCACATCAAAGCAAATCCCTAGTGAGGAAGTAGAAGATTCTTCCCCAAAGTACCCCCAGTAAGGAAGCATAAGATTCTCCCCAAAGTCCCATTCACCGATAAATCCCTAGCGAGGAAGTAAAGGATTCCCCCTCAAAATACCTAGTGAACCATCCAGGAAGCAAAAGACTCTTCCCTAGTTGATCACACATTTACACCAATCCTCAGTGAGTTTCTCATCTCTAAGCAAGTTGTGAGAGGCAGAAGATTCCTCCTTAAGCACATCCACTCCTCAGCAAGTTTTTCACCATCCCTAGTGCATCCTACTTGTGCACATATCCTTCAAGAATTGAACATGTAGGCACAGTAGAAAAAGGTTGAGATAGTTATAGAGAAAGAGGCCAAGGCCAACCCAAGGCAAAAGCCTCACTAGAAAAGGTAGAGAAAGAAGTGAAGAAGACAAGTGGAACAATTACTCGAAGAAGTTTGAGGCAAGAAACCCAGATGGACACCACAAAGACTATATCCCTTTGTTGTTTGTTGGGTTAGCTCTTAAAGCACCCTTTATTTTCTTTTCCTTCATTTTAGTGACTTTTAGATAGCGAGTCACTCGCCATTTGCTTGCAAGTGGCAAAACAAGTTCTAGGATAGCGAACCTACCGTTGCTCATTTCCCAAGCAACAAAGGTGGGACTTCAAACATACGAATCCCAAGCAGCTCTTCAGAGCTACACCTCGCCCCATGTATGCATGATGTGTGTCGTGTGCGTGGGTTGGGCCCAAGCTGTACATCGAAACAAATTTTTTTGTCTCCTTATTCTTTTGATTCTATTACCAAAACTCACAAATCAAAAGAGGGGCACCTGTAGACACCGCATTTTGTACCCCTTACAACTCGGGCCCTTGTTCCCTAATAATGCTCGAACTCTAAGGCCCAAGGCTAGTTTAAAGCCTAATCAGATATTAAATTGACTTGAGGAGTATTAAAATGGAAAGTGATGATGCAGAAAATCAACACTTGAGCTCCTCGTCGCAGTGGATGGACGATTCTACGAATGGGGTCATCTCTATAGATGAGAAACTTGCAAAATGAACTGGATGGAAGAGTAACACGCCGGTGTGGCATCAACCAAACCACCTCCAATGCTTAAGTCAGAAAGGGAGAAAGATTCTAAAGAGAAAATAAGTAGAGAGTGATTTCCTAGAGTATTTGTGTGTACTTGGTTGTACCTTGGGTTTCTGTTATCTTCTATTTTATAGTTGTATCCTTATTAATGGGCAATGATGTGCTACATTTATGCTCAACGGCTAGTGCAGTACAGAATCTCTATTTGGAGGCCACAGCTCATTCTCTGACCGTTGGTCCTTCAGTTACGTTTTGTCATCAATGATCATAATAAATGTGTAACGTCTTCTCTGGGTGAATGAAGACCTTCGTATAATGACGACCATAAATTTCTGGTTCATCAGCTGCCCCCTTGTTTGTTATCTCGTCTTTTAGACGAGATAAAAAAAAATTCGTCTGACGCTTCGTATTCCGTGTACTGCGCATTTATGACGATTTGATGCCTGGGTGGTTGAGTGCCACACGTATGGCCAAGATGTGTTCGACGTACGAACATGTCTCGGTTTTCCCGCGTGAGTTTTGGCCACTTGTTTTGCACTTTTCCCTCCTCTTTCCATTCTTTTGTGTTTTTCCCTATTCAGTTCTTCGTTCTAGGGTTTGTTTCTGTGAGCTTCCTTTCTCTGTTCTGCATTTCGTGGTAATTCCTTCATGCTTCTTCTTCTTTTCTAATTCTTCCATGGTAGATTATTCTATTGTTAGAGCAGATTGTCCTTCCATAGCCATCTTTTTTGCTCATTTAGGTAGTGTACTTGAGTTTGTAAAGGGGAAGTGTCTTGAAGGGATTAATTCTTTCATAGGAAATGACTATCCATATACTTTTGTTCTTTCTTCCTTGTTTCCTTTAGTTTCCCATTCTGTTGAGGTAGCTAGATTGTTGAGGATGTCCGAGGTAATGTTAAGTGACCTGGAGACAGGGTTATCCTCGTCTGATGATCATGTGGTCTCAGAAGTCACTTCTGTTTTTGCCCCTATAAGGCTTGGAACATTTCATGTTCTCTCTGAGAAGGACGAAAAGCGGATTAGGGATAGATTTAAGTTCCCTGATTCTGTAAAAATCAGGATCCCGATTGATAATGAAAGAGCCTGTTACTCATATGCTGATAAGGTTTATTTCTACGAGACTGATTTTACTAGCGGCCTTCGTTTCCCTATTCATCCCTTTGTTAGGGATCTTTTTTCCTACTTGCGTCTTGGTCCAGCACAGTTGGTGCCTAACTCTTGACAAATCCTTGTTTCTTGCATGGTGGTATGGATGTCTTCCAATGAGGGTGATGTCATTAGGAGGGATGAATTCCTCCATTTTTATTGTCTGAGGAAGTCTAAGGACCACGGTTATTATGAGTTTAAGCCATAGGATAGGGCTTCTAGGTTAATCTTCGATTACCCCTCGTTTCTCCAAAATTGGAAGCCAAATTTCTTTTTTATCTCTAGAAATGGTTAGGAGTTCATCCCTAGTAAGGACTTGGATGAAGCCCCCAAATTTTTTCGTAGTTGGGGAGTTCCCGTGTCTAGTGCGTCTCCTTCGTCTTTTTAGTTGTTTTCTTTTTTGGGAGTGACGGTGATAGGTGACTTACTTGTATTCTTGTTTTGCAATTGCCCAGTGTCCTCATTTGAAGAAGAGGTACCAACTGCCTGTGGAAAAAGTAAGGGAATATTTGGAGACCGTCAAGGATTTCGACGAGCTCATCTCTCCTCAGTCTTTATTTCTTCATTTTTTGGGTCCAGAACCGTCTACTAAGGTTCAGAAAGACTTAGAAGTTGTGAAAAAGAGTAAGTGCTCCTTTTCTTTTGGCTCTTTGTTTTTTAACCTTTTCTTCCTCCTTTCAGGAATGACGACTAGGTTTAGCAAGCAAAAGTTAGCCGAGGTTCAAGAAAAGAAGGCCAAGGGAGGAACTGTTAGTGGCCTCTTGTCCAATAAGAAAGCTGGTGATGTTGTTAAGAAAAAATATTTGAAAACGCCTCCTCCTGCCGAGCGTCCTGCCTCTCCCACTTCGTCACTAGAGATGATTGTCCCTGGTGGAGAGAAGGTTAGGAAGAAGAAGAAATCAGGTGGTAAATCGTTCCTTCCTAATTTCTGGGACGATGCTGATGCAGTGGCTTTGGAGGCCCACGAGGCACTTTCTATGGACAATCTGAGTCCTCTGATGGCAAAGTCGTCCAGCAAGGTGATGTCGTCTCATATTAAGAAGCTCGTACTGGTAAGCTTTGTAGGCCATCTTTACTTCTTATTTTTCCTTTGCTTTATTTATGCTAAGGGAGGTTCTTTGTAGGATTTAGGGGAGTCTCTATTCGTCGCTGGGAAGTTCTTGGCTTGGAAAAGAAGGTGGCTATGTCCGAGCCTTTGATAAAGTCTTTACCTGCTGAAAATGAGACATTTAACAATAAGGCTGTCATCCCTGCTGCTAAAGCTGAGAACGACAAGGAGCGTGTGGCCACCATAGAGAAAATCCTACAAGTGGAGAAAGATTCTGCAAGCTAAAAGATAAGCATATTGGTGACCTGGAGCTGAATCTACAAAATGTTGAGGACACGGTGGTACAGGACTTCAACAACTCTGACAAGTACTCTGATAAGCTATGCAAGTACTACATGGAGGGCTTTGATCTTCTTATGAAGTGGATGGCAAAGCATCACCCTGGCTTGGATAAGCAGCTCTTTTATGTTTGGATAACTTTCTATGACGAGGTTAGTTGTGTTGAGACAACCTTTAGGTTTAGCTTGCACTTGAGCACCTTTTTCATACTTAGCTTATATATGAACAACTCTTTGCATCCGGTAGTGCTAGAATGATCTTCTATTGAGTCACATTTGACGGACGAGCATAGTTGTGTTTCAACAACTAAGTATTTTTAGGTGTGTTTGAACAACTTTTTATTGAGTCATGTTTGAATGACGATGCTATTTATGTTTGAACAACTTAATATTTTTAGCTGTGTTTGAACAGCTTTTTATTGAGTTAGGTTTGAATGATGATGCTAGTTGTGTTTGAACAACTTAGTGTTTTTAACTATGTTTGAATAGCTTTTTATTGAGCCATGTTTGAATGACAATGCTAGTTGTGTTTGAACAACTTAGTATTTTACTTTGTGTTTGAACAACTATTTATTGAGTCATGTTTGAATGACAATGATAGTTGTGTTTGAACAACTTAGTATTTTTAGTTGTGTTTGAACAACTTTTTATTGAGTCATGTTTGAATGACAATGCTAGTTGTGTTTGAATAACTTAGTATTTTTAGCTGTGTTTGAACAGCTTTCTATTGAGTCATGTTTGAATGACGGTGCTAGTTGTGTTTGAACAACTTAGTATTTTTAGCTGTGTTTGAACAGAATGACGGTGCTGCGTTCTACTCGTGACTTAGGGTCGTGGTATTAGAGCGTTTTTTTAGGTTAATCATTTTTTGTTTTTCCTTGAATGACGATTATGTTGGTTGTGTTTGAACAACTCTGATTTAGTCAACTTTGGTAGTTGTGTACAAACAACTTCAATGGCTATGATACCATTGGTTGTGTGTGAATAGCTTTTAATTTGAAATTTTAATGATGGAGATCCTCGAGACGTCTCCCAAGGACGACTCCTAAGTGTTGCACACGTTTTGATTGTGATATATCATGGATAATCATTGATAAAAAAGCGTGGATAATGCTTTCATGTATTATTGATCTTTATGAATGACGAAAGTAATGGTTGTCATACATACTGATATGAAGATTAAGCAGCTTGAGAATATAAAGCGTTCATTATTGGTAATATTTCTTCAAGTGTTCTATGTTCCATGTTCGAGGCAGTTCTTGGCCGTATAGAGACCTCAGGTAGTATAAGCCTTCTCTGGAATGACGGATTACTTCGTAGGGGCCTTTCCAGGCTGGTCCTAGTTTTCCTTGAGATGGGTCCTTAGTTGCCCGTGACACCTTCCTAAGGACGAGGTCTCCTATGTTGAACCTTCTTACCTTGACCTTTCTGTTGTAGTACCTGGCCATTGCTTCTTTATGTTTGGCCATTCACTTCATAGCTTCTTCTTTGACTTCATTGATTAGGCCTAGATTGCTGTTAAGCTCCTGTTGATTCTTCTAGTCGTCATATGCTTTGACTCGAAAGCTCATTAGTCCTACTTCCGCAAGTATGGCGGCCTCAGTGCCAAATGTCAGTCTGAATGGTGTTTCTTCTGTTGGGACTCTTATGGTCGTCCTATATGCCCAAAAGACGTTTTGTAGCTCTTTAGGCCATGCCCCCTTTGCCCCCTCAAGCCTAAATTTGATCATTTTGATCAAGCTTTTGTTCGTCACTTCTGCCTAGCCGTTGGCCTGAAGGTGTCTTGGAGAAGAATAGTGATTCTTGACTCCTAAGTCTTGGAAAATTTTTTGAAACTTGAGGTTGTCGAACTGCTTTCCATTGTCTAATATTATGACGCATGGGACTCCTAATCTGCAGATGATGTTTTTCCGTACAAAGTTTGTGACTTTAGCCTCTGTTATCGTTGTCACTAGCTCTGCTTCTACCCATTTTGTGAAATAGTCAGTTGCGATGATCGAAAACCTGAATTGCTTCTTCCCTAGAGGGAAGGGACCCATGATATTGATTCCCCATTGGGCAAAAGGCCGTGGTGAGGATATGGGTGTCGTCGTCTCTTCTGGTCTCATCTGGACATTTTCGAAGTGTTGACACTTGTCGCATGCTCTGACGATGTTGTATGACACTTTCTGTAGGGTTGGCCAGTAATATCCTGCTCTGAGCGCCTTTCCTACTAGGGATCTTGCCCCAGCGTGATTTCCACAAATTCCCTCATGTATCCCGTGGAGCACATAATCTGCTTCTACAGAATTGGCACATCTTAGATATGGAAGTGAATATCCTTGTCTGTATAGCACGTCCTCAATAATGACAAAGTGAGCTGCTCTGATCTGTATCTTCCTTGCTTCCATCTTATCTTCAGGTAGCCATCCTTCTTTCAAATAACGAATAATGGGAGTCATACACTCGTCTTGTTCTTTTACCTTCAGAAGTTGCCCACCTTCTATGCTTGGCTGCCCCCTTATCTTTACACATAGTTTAGAGGTTGCATGGTATTCGTCTGATGAGGCCAATCTTGCTAGGAAATCAACTTCTTTGTTTTTGGTTCTTGGGATTTGCACAAAGTCTAAGCTATCAAAGTGTTGTAAAAGTCGTTGGATGATCTTTAAGTATTTTTGCATCCTTTCTTCTTTGGCTTCGTAATCTCCTTTCACTTGTCCAATTATTAGCTAAGAATCGGCTTGGATGATGAGATTTTTTGCTTCTAGGGCTTTTGCTAGGCTTAGCCCTGTTAGCAATGCTTCATATTCTGCCTCGTTATTCATTGCTAAGAACTGTAATCTGATAGCATACTTCAATATTTCTTTTCTGGAGATATGAGCACTACTCCTACTCCTCCTACTTTCCTCGTTGTAGACCCATCCGTTTGTACCGTCCATGTTTCCATAGGAGGTTCTTCTTTCTTATAAGGGTAAGTGAATTCTGTAATAAAGTCTGCTAGCACTTGGACTTTGATTGCTGCTTAGGGCCAATATTCAATGTCAAATTGGCCCAACTCAATTGTCCATTGAATGAGTCATCTTGCTGCATCCATCTTGTTCATAGTCTTTCTTATGAGTTGATCTGTCATGACGACAATGGGGTGTGCTTGGAAATAAGGATGAAGCTTTCTAGAGGCGACCAACAACGCGAAAACTATCTTTTCCATCCTTAGGTAACTTGCCTCTATACCCTAGAATGCCTAGCTGGTGTAATAGACGGGCTTCTACACATTCCTTTCTACTCTGATCAGTGCCGAACTTACTGCAGTGTTGGATACTGCTAAGTAGAGGTACAGCTTCTCTCCCATCACCGAGGGGCTTAGCAGAGGTGGCTTCGTCAAGTATTCCTTTAACTTGGCAAGGACTTCCTCTCACTCATTAGTCCACTGAAAAGCATTTTTCAATACCTTGAAGAATGGCATGCACTTGTCTGTTGCCCTAGAGACGAATCTGTTTAGGGCTGCAACCTTTCCTGACAGGCTCCGCACCCCCTTCACTGTCTTTGATGATTTGACCTCAATTTTTGCTTTTAATTTGTCTAGATTTGCCTCTATACCTCGTTGGGACACCATGAATCCCAAGAATTTTCTTGAAGCAATAGCAAAAACACACTTTTTGGGGTTTAATTTCATATTGTACTTACGTAGTGTGCTGAAGGCTTCTTTGAGATCGTCCAAGTGGTTGGCTTCGTCCTTGCTTTTTAGTAGCATATAGTCTACATACACTTCCACATTCCTTCCAATCTAATGAGAGAACATGCGGTTCACCAATCTTTGGCAGGTGGCTTCTGAGTTCTTCAGTCCAAATGGCATAACTTTGTAGCAGTACAACCCTTGGCTAGTAACAAATGAGGTATTCTCTTGATCGTCTTTGTTCATGAGAATCTGGTTGTACCTAGAAAATGCGTCCATGAAACTTAAAAGCTTGTGTCCAGCAGTCGAGTCTACCAATTGATCAATCCTTGGCAAGGGGAAGCTATCCTTTGGGCAAGCCTTATTCAAGTTTGTGAAGTCGACGCACATCCTCCACTTGCCATTGCTCTTCTTCACTATAACCACATTTGCAAGCCAATATGGATAGAAGACTTCCCTGATGAAATCAACTTCTAGTAATTTCTCTACTTCTTTAGTTACAGCTTTGTTGCGTTCTGTTGCAAACACTCTCTATTTCTGCTGTACAGGTTTGTATTCCAGGTTGACGTTAAGACGGTGTTGCATGATCTTCCTATCAATCTCGAGCATATCTTCTTGTTTCCAAGCAAACACATCTTGGTTTGCCCTCAAGAAGGAGATCATTTTCTCTTTCTTAGGGGTTGGAAGTGTCGTTCTGATCTTCAATATCTTCGTTGAGTCTCCTAGGACGATCTCCACTTCTTGTTGTGTTTCTGACGGTTCAAGAATGGGCTCTAGTTCATTGATCACCCATGTGTGATTCTCTCCGGATGCTAAGGCAGCTTGATAGCACTCTCTTGCCAAAACTTGGTCTCCTTTGATTTCTCCTACCCCATGGGCTGTTGGAAACTTCTCTTTCAAGTAATATGTTGACGTTGCTGCTCTTAGTCTGTTGAGTGCAGGTCTTCCCAAGATGATGTTGTATGTTGAAGGACAATCAACTATAAGGAAATCAATTTCCTTGGTGACCTGTGCCGGATAAGTTCCTACAATCACAGTTAAAGTGACGATGCCTCTAGGGTCGATCCAATCTCCCGTGAAGCTTACCAGAGGCGAGGTGAAAGGCCAGATTTTATTCTTATCCAACTTCATTTGCTGAAATGCGGACAAGTAGATGATATCTGCTGAGCTTCTGTTGTCAATGAGCACCCAGTGGATATTGAACTCTTATACTCTGAGCATGATTACAAGTGGATCGTCATGGGGTTGCTTGATGTCACGACCGTCTCTCTCTGAGAAGAAAATATCGGGTTCGTCATTCCTTGGCATCTTCATTGGAGGGAGTCGTGAATGGATGTTGTTTATCTCTCTTCCTTATGCCTTTTTTAGGGATTTCAATGTTCCACCTTTTGTTATTCCTCCCGAGATTGTCTTTATTTCTCTTGTAGAGGGTTTGGTGTCCACTATCTCCAGAGTTCTGTCTTGGTCGTCCTTCCATTGGTACTTGTATGGCTCTGTCTTTCTGACATATTTCTGCAACTTCCCTTGCCGGATTAAAGTTTCCACCTGGTCTTTCAAGTGCCTACACTCACCAGTACGATGCCTATGGTCCTAATGGAATCTACCGTACTAGCTCTTGTCTCTTCTTTCTACTGGAGTGCTAATTGGCTTCAGCCATTGCAGGGAAGGATCATCTCTTATCTGCATTAGGACCTGCTTAATTGGCATTATTAATGGAGTGAAGTTGATAAACTTGGGTGTCCTATCTGGAAGCTCCTTCTTTTTCCTTATGGCCTGTCCACCACCTCGTGTCTCCTTCTTCTTATCCCAATTGATGTTTGTTCCTTCGTCTCTTTTCCTTTTCGCCTTCATCTCCTTTACAAGCACGGCATCCTCTGCATTCATGTACTTCTGGGCTTTACGGAACAACTCCACTACTGTTTTTGGTGGACTTTTAGTAATTGAGAAGAAGAAATCTCCTGGTAGAAATCTTACTTGGAAGGTTGTCAGGATGACTTGATCTTCAGCTCCGTCTACTTGCAGCAGTTCTTTGTTGAATCGAGTCACGTACTGCCTTAATGTTCTCCTTCCGCTTGTTGAATGTTGAGAAGAAGGCCAGTTGGCTTTTTGTGCCTCTGCCTACCAATGAAATGACGAACAAAACCCTTGCTGAGTTGTTCAAAGTCTGCAATGGTTCTAAGGGGTATTTTGTTAAACCATACTTTGGCTGCTCCTTTCAGTGTTGTTGGGAATGCCCTACACATCACTTCATCTGGGTCATCTGTAGTAGCATCAGCGTCTTGAATGATTCAATGTGATCTAAGAGGTCTTTGGAACTGTCATAGGACTCCAACTGTGGGAGACAGAATTTTGGTGGGAGAGGACGGTTCAGTACTTCGGTAGTGAAGGGCGAGTCCGTCCTTCGAATCATCCCATCCAGATTTTCTCCACCTTTGTCCTTCATAGCACTTTTTAGTTCGTTCACATCTTTCCTCATGTTGCAAAGCTCATTCTCCACCCTAGTGGAATCTTCTCCGGAAGTTCTGTCTTGCCTATTGGCTTGAAAAATTTGATTCTTCGTCATTTTGGTTTCCACCTGTTCGCCGACGTTCTGCATTTTGGGATTCCATTGTCTTTTGCAGTTCTTCGTTCTGGCGAGTCAGCTCTTTCACATTAGCTAAGAGGGCTTGGATTTGTTGTTGTTGCACAGCATTTAGCTGAGGTGGAGTCTCTGCTTCCATCTCATACTTCGAGGAACTCTTTTTTTATTGGAAAAGATGGCTTGAATGATCAGCGTTCCCACAGACGGCGCCAAACTAATGATGTAGAAAATCAACAGTTGAGCTCCTCGTCGCAGCGGATGGACGATGCTGTGAATTGGGTCATCTCTGTAGATGAGAAACCTGCAAAATGAACTGGATGGAAGAGTAAAACACCTGTGTGGCGTCAGCAAAATTGCCTCCAATGCTTAAGTCAATAAGGGAGAAAGATTCTAAAGAGAAAATGAGTAGAGAGTGATTTCCTAGAGTATTTGTGTGTATTTGGTTGTACCTTGGGTTTCTGTTATCTTTTTTTTAATAGTTGTATGCCTTATTAATGGGCAATGAGGTGCCGCATTTATGCTCAATGGCTAGTGCATTACAGAATCTCTATCTGGAGGCCACAGCTCATTCTCTAACCGTTGGTCTGTCAGTTATGTTTTGTCATCAATGATTGTAATAAATGTGTAACGTCTTCTCTAGGTGAATGGCGACCTTCGTATAATGACGACCATAAATTTTTAGTTTATCAAAAAGTATAACTTTTCAAATGAGCAAAAATATATTTTGGAAATAAATGACCAAAGTGGCCCTCAGCCTGCGTACATGGGCCAAAGTATGCGTATGCAAGCACATTCTTTCATACGCAACTAGAGTTTCAAAAGCATAAGAAATGCAAGTTTTTTACAATAATGACTAAGGTTTGGAATGAATCCCACATCATTTGGGAGTCATTCTAAACCCCATTTTCTCAACTATATATAGCCTTACATGGTACATTTTCAAAACACACAGAAATCTCATGGGAAAAACCTAAGATTCACTAGAAAATAGTGAATTAAATGGGAGTTTTTCACAAAACATCCTCAAGTCAATTTTATTTGATTGGCATCTTTTGTGGCCCCAATCTTTTAGTTCAACATTGCTAATCACTTTCTTATTAGTTTGTGAATAGATTTGACTGAAGGGAATGGTCAAAATCAAGCTTCGAAAGCTTTTGTTTAAGGTATTAAGTCTACCCCTTCTTTTTTATTTTTCTTCTTTTTTTGCTTTTCCTTTGTGTTTTAATCTTTTTTTTTTTCTACTTAGTTTACGTTTGTACATGTTTGCTTAGATTATTCCTTTAGTTCTTTTCATGTTCTGTACACATTAGGTTGTTAGATGGTTGTTTTAAGGTTCTGCTCTATTTCTACGTTTTTAGGTTTTCTTGGCAAGGATTTTACGTACGCATGATCTAGCCTGCGCACGCAAGCTTTGTTATGTGTACGCAGACCTGTTTTAGCGTGCGTGATGTCGTTGCCCAAAAACCCTAAATTTTTGTTTGTTTTGTTTCTGCATTCACATGTTTGTTCTATGTAGCCTCCTTTTCATATGTTTCAAGCCTCATAAATTCTTATCCACCTTTTAACATGCTTGTTTGTTATCACACGTTGAGATTAGGGTTTGTCTTATGGTTTCTTAGTCTTAATGCCATTCATTCACATGCCCATGCGTTAATGCCATAGGTGCCGTGCTGCTGAGAGGTAAGTAAAGAGTAAGTCATGGATTAACAATTTCCATACATTTGTGTTTTGGTCTTATGATATGATGAAACATGCTTAGATCTATGATTAGGGTTTTTGGTTTGTTAATGCTTGGTTTATGATATGTATGATATGTTTGAGATGTATGATTGGTTTTCACATGATAGATGAATGCTAGGTTTATGTTGATATGTTTGGTTCTCTTTTGTTTGGGTAGATAAATAAGTATGTTTTTTTTGGGATGAAAGATGTCATGTTGTATACTTAGATGTATGCTAGTGTGTGTGTGTGAGTATAGATGCAACTGTTGAACATGCTTAGGGTTAGGCAATCTTGGGTGCCTAAAACCTTCCTAAGAATGTGCCTAAACTCCGAACCCATACTCTAGTAGTAAGATCAAAAAGTCCTTCCTTGAAAGGACGCTAAATTCATGATTCCTAGACCATATAACTAGGTGGCAACTCCGACACTTTTCCTTGCGCCCACAATTGGTCCAAGTAAATTTGCGTCCATGAAAACCTAAATCCATAAGTCCACAACAATAAATACATTCCCTAAAAGCATTTAACCTAAACCATTTAAAGGAAGACCCCCTATTTTTTCGTCTTCAACTAGCATGTCATTAAAATTTCCTAAAAGGATCCATGGCATTCTAACATATGGTGATAATTCTTGTAAATATTGCCATAAAATTTTACGTTTATTAAAATTAGATGAAGCATAGCTAGCTATGAGAAGAAAAGTAGAAGAGTTGGTAGGTACCTTGACAAGCGCATGGATACTATACTCACTGGTGGTGAGAATCTCTACAATGAGCCTACTATTCTCATTCCACAACATCCATATTCCACCCAAAAAGCCTATCGGGTCCACCCTTTGGGAATCAGAGTATGGAAGAGTATCAATAACTGCATGGGCACGGTTATTTGCAATACGGGATACAACAATTATCAGAATTTGAGGGCGATGCAGGCGATAAAGCTCATGTGCATCGGTATGAAAAGCTTCATTTCCTACCCCCTGGCAACTCCAAGCAACCATCTTCATGGATGATGTCTTGGGATTGAGATGGTCATTAGGGACCTACTTAGAGGTCCTCAGAGTCCTTGCCATGGACCAAGTGATGCATTGATGAGTCGTTGTCATCGTCTTGATCCTATACATTGGTTTGAGTTTACCGAGCCTTGGCCAGTACGAGACGGACATGATGATGATGAATGGAAGGCTATTGTTGGAGAACATGGTGATGTAAAGTTTTTCCTCCTCCTCCCTTAGAGCGAGGTCGATTTCCCTTAGATCTAAGAAGTTAAAAATGGCTCCTAGTAGTGTTTTCAGAGACATCGCACTGTTGGAGCCTTCCTACCTGTTCATCTTCATGGGTGGCAGTGGGGCTTGCTGCACCAATGCTGCCCGCAGAGGTTGCACTGCTGGTCGAGCTCATGCATGTCCCCTAAAATTCCTCCTGTGACGGCGGTGAGTGGATGAGTCTAGCAGAAGTGGAAAACTGGGAGTTTGGGTCATTTGGTTCCAAGCGACCAATGTCCGTGGATGGCTAGGAATTTGAACATAGGTCACTTCCTCATTGTTGGTAGTTTTGATAGAGTGGCAGCTTATCAATTGGTTAAGATGGTCTAGAGGGAGTGGGTGGTCGTGGGGAGGGGAGAGTTGCATTGGCATGGGATTGAGGGATGGGTGATGAGGACTCCCCATTGGTGATAGTGAGAGCTGGAGGTCAGATCGAGTCAGTTGGAGTGGAATCCTGGTCGGATGAGGGGGCCATGTGGGTGAATGGTTGAACTCGGTTTTGGAATATATGAAATAGGGGATGAGAGGTAAAAGATGGCAAAGGACATGTATATGCATGGGTTGTACGTGGACAGCTACAACTAGCACCGAAAGAGGCCTGCATGCAGTCCGTGTGTGAGCTAGCTAGGTGGTGAAGGTAAAAACTTGGTTTTACCATAAGTGTCCACCTCAGTTGGTCGAGGAGATATAGCTAGAGAAATACATTGGTTAGCGAACTCAATAGGGGCCACCGCTTCACTCTTATGTCATATTGAAGAATTTGGAATGCATTAGAAGATTTAAAGTTAACTCGGTGGAGAAATTTAAAATGAGGAAGGTTTGTGTTTAAAAAATGGCTCTCATGCAACTATACAAACTGCAGTGGATGTGAACATGGCTGTGCCAAGATCGAAATCAACTCCCATGCCTGTATGTGAAGATACTAATCTCCCACAAACCAAGGTCCATCCATAAGAGCATGATGGTTGATAATGCCTGAATCGTGAGTCAAGTGGGTTCGTCTAGATGATGCCGGGCCCTCATCACTTCTCTTGCAAAATGAGACTAAGGCTTTCCTAAGATGGACACCGGTGTGGGGCCTGCCACAACATCTCCGATGCCAAAGTTAGTACGTAGAAATCTTTTGAGAGAAAATGAGAAGCATAAAAGTATTTCTTTTGGTAAGGATTACGTACCTTCTGTGTTCCTATGAATGTGTATATATAGCTTTGTGGTTTCTAGCCATTGGGGCCTTTGATTGTGGTTTTAATACTTTTCTTGTAACACCTTAGGACTTATTACTGCAGGTCTTGATAGGGCTCCAACGGTCTGAAAGTTGGTTAGTAACTGTCCATGGCATTAAATCCTCTTATTAATGACTTGCCTGTCCTTGTCCATGCTGTTTTGTGGGTGGACGAAGGTTTTTCATGACCTCGTCCAATGGAAGGTATATCGTCAGTCCCATCAGCTGCCTCCCCAGGTTCTGTGGTCGTCGTGGTCTGTCAGAACGACCATTGGAAAATGAAAGGTTTCCTGACTAGTCGTGGCTCTTAGGGTTTTGCTCCACATTTAATGCATAGTGGTAGTGCCACACACATCGTGGCCATGTGGCGCATTCTGTTCGGTGCAGTTAATGTGCCAATTAGGTGACTTTTGGTTTTCCCCCTGAATTTTTTTTTATGCCTAATTTTTAAACTTCTCTTCTTTTCACTTTCCCCTTCACTTTCTCCAACTCCCAATCATTGCTTTGAGCTTCTTCCTCTCCAACTTTTCTCTATGATTTTCTCCAAGCCGATGCGTTCTGCGGCTGCATTTTCCTCTGGAGGTATGTTTTTCTTCTCGTCCCTCTTTTATAGCACGAACATAGATTTTGACAAATTTCTGATATTCATTTCTCTGTTTTTCGTGTGTTTGTTTTTGGTTTTCTAAGGTTTGTAGGATTCATCTTTTTCCTTTCATTTTCTGGTTTTCATGGCCAATAATGGTGAGGTTAGGGTAGCTTGCCCCTCGGTTTCCTTCTTTTTTCCACGCTTGGGGGCTTCTTTAGGTACTTCCCGTGCTTTTCTCCCTTCGGCTGCGAATTTTGTTTTTGAGGGTAGTGGTTTAGGTGTTGTATTGGGTGAGTTATCCCCTGTGCTTTGTCAATCGATCAATTGATTTGAAAATTTGGTGAGTGAGATGGGGGCAATGTCTAAGGTGAGATCGAGCGAACTTGAGACCGGACTGTCATCTAGTGATGACCCCGTGGAGGGGAATACTGCCGTCTCTGTCCCTCAAGTAGTTAGGGCTTTTCACGCCCTTGAGGAGGTGTGTGGTTTGGACAGGGAGACACTATCTAAATTTAAGGATAGATTCCAATTCTCAGATAAGGTTAGGGTTCGTCTACCTCATTAAGAGGAACGAGCTTGCCACTTCTTGCTTGGGGAAGTGTGCTTCTATAAAGCCGTCAACCTGAGTGGGCTTAGATTTCCCATCCACCCCTTTATTATGGAGCTTCTAAGACATTTTGGTATTGCTCCTAGGCAACTTATGCCCAATTTGTGGAGGATAGTGGTCAGTTGTATGGAGATATGGCTGGCTTCTATGGATGGGGACATAATTAGGGTGGACGAGCTTGTTTACCTGTACTATCTAAAGCCGTCTAAAGAGCATGGGTACTACGAACTAGTGCCTTGGGAGAGGCGGACTAGGATCGTCTGGGACCTGCCTTCGTCATTCAGATACTGGAAGTCCCACTTCTTTTTTGTGTCCAGGGATGACAGGGAGACTCCCTCTAACGAAGTTTGGGGTGATCTCCCTAGGTTGCTCCGTTAGTGGAGAACCCTAATTTTAGGTGCGTCATTATTCTTTCTAACCCCTCAAGCTTTAACCTTCTTGTGTTCATTTCATCATCACTAACTCTTCTGTTCCTTGTCTCGTGCAGTAAAGAGACGACCTAAGCTTAAGAGCAGGTATAAGGAGCGGGTTGAGAAGGCCATCAAGTACACAAGGACGATTGAGAATTTTGACAATGTGGTTAATCTGCAGACCCTAGCTTTTTACTACCTCGGTCCAGAGTCGTCTGCCTTTGTCCTACGAAATTTAGACATCGAGCAGAAAAGGAGTAAATGTTTGTTGAGTTTGTCCGCTTGGCTCCTTTCTTCTTCCCCCTTTTTTTATTTTTATTTTTTACAAGTGTTTTCCTTTTGCAGAGATGACGACGAAGTTTAATCAAGGGATGTATGCATGAATGAGGGCTAAAAAGAACAAGCCCCTTTCCAACATCAGGACTAGGGCTATGCGTGTGACGGATATGGGGGCCTCCGTCACTCCAGGTACCCTAGCCACTCCCGAGACTAAGACGACAAGGATAGCCTCCCCGGCTACCTCGATCAAGGAGATCATTCCCCAACAAAAGAGGCCGCAGACTGGAGACAAGGGGAAGGAAAAAGCAAACTCTTATTCGTCCAACGTCTGGGATGATGCTAGGGTCATGCTGGCGAGGGCGCACGAGACCTTTACTACCGAGGATATGAAAGTGTTCTTGGGCTCGTCTCCCAACGAGGTCATGAGCCGTCATCTCCACAAGCTCGTCCAAGTAGTGCACTTGTGCAAATTCATCCTTTTTTTTTTAAATTTGGCTCCTCTTTTGTAGGTGCTGGGGGAGAGCCTTCACATTACCTCAGAGTTTCTTACTCAGGAGGCGAACGTGTCATCAGCGGCTTCACGAATGGAGGCTTTAGAGGCAGAAAATTCCAAATTAAAGAATGATATGATCATTGCTATGAAGAGGCTAACACCATCAAGAAGCAGGTTAAGGGTCTTTCCGACGAGCTGAGGGTGGAAAAGCAGCTAGTCTCGGAGAAGGATGAGCAGCTCTTGGCAACGAAGGAGAAACTCAAGACAATTGTTGTAAAGTCCGTGGAAGCCTTCTAGACGACGGAGGAGTACAACACTGTCCTCTTCAGCTAGTACTTCAAAGGCTTTGAGCTCCTGAGACGGTATCTCGTCAAGCATCCAGCTGGAGTGGACTTAGAGAACCTTGATCTTGAAGAGGTGGACAAAGAGATGGCAGTTGACGAAGCTTCTCAGTCCACTGATCCTGAGGGTGATACTCCTGGTGACGCCCCTCTACCTCCTCCAGGCACCTGAACCTACTTTTTCTCTGTGGTTTCTTTCATATATATTGTTTTTTTCTTAAGTGCCCAGTGTGTTTTGGGCTTTTTGATTTTATTTTTAGAACAATATTCCTAATTTAAGAACAATTTTTTTAGCCTAGTGTTTATGAATTTTTAATTTTAGTATGAAAACAATGGTGGTTGCCCGTTCTTTTTGGGCCTTTAATTACATCTGTGATTGTATACTTACTTGTCTGCACTCTTGTTTTTGCGTGATCTTTGTTTGCCTCATTCCTTTAGTTACTCTTTCTGCATTAGTACCTTGTGACTTGCACTCTTATTGAAGGGGGCTTTGGTCCGTCAGTATCTTATCTCCGTCTAGGCAAAAACTGGTTATTTGGCCATTCTTCGTCATTTACCCTCTTTAAAGGGATTTTCTCGTTCATTCGCATTCGTTAGTAACTTACATCCGTCTAGGCGGAATCTTGTTACTTAGCCATTTTTCTTTTTGTGACTTATACCCATTTAAGGGATTTTGTCATTCCTGACTTCGTTAGTAACTTACACCCGTCTAGGCGGAATCTTGTTACTTAGCCATTCTTTCTTTTTTGTGACTTACACCCATTTAAGGGATTTTGTCATTCCTGGCTTCATCAGTAACTTACATCTGTCTACATGGAATCTTGTTACTTAGCCATTTTTCTTTTTTGTGACTTACACCCAATTAAGGGATTTTGTCATTCTTGGATTTGTCAGTAACTTATATCCGTCTGTGCAAAATCTTGTTACTTAGCCATTTTTTGGGTTTTTAGGCTGCTACGTTTGCTTGTATTAGGTCATTGGCTGAATAATCCTTTTATTACTTTTCAAAAATGAATTCAATTTTTTGTTACATCTATTAATGGTACTTCTTCAAGTGCTCAATGTTCCATGGTCGTGGAAGTCTCTGTCCATCTAAGGTCTCCAGGTGGTAACTGTCTTGTCTTGAGTAATGGACGACCCGGTAGAGTCGTTCCCAGGTTAGGCCGAGTTTCCCTTGGGCTGGGTCCTTGGTTGCCGAGGTGACTTTGTGTAGGATGAGGTACCCTTTGTCAAGTCGTCTAAGCTTCACCATTTTGTTATAATACTCGGCCATCTTCAGCTGATACTTCATCCATCTGTCGAAGGCTTCATCTCTGGTCTCGTCCAAGCAGTCTAGGTTGACCTTTAATTGATAATCGTTGCTTTCTTCGTGGAATGTCTCTAGTCTGATGCTAGTTATTCCCACCTCAACTGGGATTACCGTCTCAGTGCCATAAGTGAGTCTAAACGGGGTTTCCCCTGTCAGGGTTCTTGCTATAGTCCTATAAGCCCACAAAGCATTAGGCAATTCCTTCGGCTAGGCCCCCTTAGCGCCGTCTAGTCTAGCTTTGATGATCTTGAGTAGTGTTCAGTTGGTCACCTCCGCCTATTCGTTCGCCTGTGGGTGTCCTAAGGATGAGTATTGGTTCTTGATCCCTAGGCCTGAGCAAAAATCCCTAAATCCTTGACTATCGAACTGCCAACTGTTGTCTGATACGATCGTCCGTGGAATCCCGAATCTGTAAATTATGTTCTTCCATACGAAGCTTTGGATTTTGGCTTCAATGATGGTTGACAATGCCTCTGCTTCAACTCATTTTGTGAAATAGTCAATAGCGACTAGTAGAAACTTTACCTATCCCTTACCTCGTGGCAGTGGACCGACGATGTCAATTCCCCATTGTGCAAATGGCCACAGGAAGGTTATCATCGTTAGTCTCTCGGCTGGAAGGCATTGGACGTTCCCGAATCTTTGGCACTTGTCACACTTCTTGACAAGCTTCCTTGCATCTACCTGCATAGTAGGCCAGAAATAACCTGTTCGGATAACTTTGCTTACCAAAGACATGGGACTTGCATGATCTCTACAAACCCCTTCATGAATCTCTTCTAGAATATACTTGGCTTCCTCTTCATTAACGCACTTCAAATAGGGCATGGAAAAACCTGTTTTGTATAGGGTATCATTTAGGATTATGAATCTGGCTACTCTCTTTCTAACCTTCCTGGCTTCCTCAACATCTTGGGGGAGGTGTCCGTCTTGGAGAAAGGATATGATCGGGGTCATCCAGTTATTTGTGCTTTGGATTGCAAATGTAAAGACTTCTTCAATGCTGGGATGTTTCTGGACTTCCATCTCAAAGTCCATGCTCGTTAATCCTTCTTTCGACGATGCTAGCTTCACAATCTCATCAGCTATCATGTTCTGGCTTCTTGGGATCTGCGCAAACTCCACCCTATCAAACTCCAGTGTTAAGTGCTTCGTTAGCCTGAGGTACTTTCGCATCCTCTCCTCCTTTGCTTCATATTCGTCCCTTATCTGCCCTATCACCAGCTTAGAATCACTCTAGAGGAGTACATTTTTTGCTCTTAGTGCTTTCCCGACCCTTAGCCCCATCAATATTCGTTCATACTCAGCTTCATTATTGATGGCCAAAAATTTTAGCTGGACCCCATATTTAAGCATTTCTTCGCTTGGGGTGATGATGATGACTCCTGCTCCTCCCCTCTTTTGGACTGACGAACCATCGGTCTGTATCATCCAACGTTCTATCTCGTCAGGGTGGTTGTCCTCGTCTAGGAGGGTAAACTCGACAACGAAGTCTGCCAAAGCCTGGGCTTTAATTTCTATCCTAGGGTGGTACTCAATATCAAACTGGCTGAGCGCAATTGCCTACTAGACCATTCTTCCAGCCGCCTCGGGCTTGTTCATGGACTTTTTAATGGGTTGGTCTGTCATTACCAAAATAGGGTTCACCTGAAAGTACGGTCATAGCTTGCGCGAGGCTACTATCAATGCAAATGCAATCTTCTCAATTCTTGGGTACTTGGCTTCTGCCGCCTAGAAAGCTTGTCTGACGTAGTAAACTAGGAGCTATTTCTTGTCCTCTTCTCGAATCAAGGCTGCACTTACGGTTGTAGCTGATACTGCAGGATGCAAATACAGGTTTTCCCCTTCCTTGGATGGACTTAGGAGGGGTGGATTGCTCAGGTGCTTGAGCTCTTGAAATGCTGTCTCACATTCGTTAGTTTAGGCAAAGGCTTGCTTCAATGTCTTGAAGAAAGGTAGGCATTTGTCCGTCGCTTTAAAGACAAACCTATTGAGTGTCGCTATCCTTCCTGTGAACTTCTGGACTTCTTTAACGGTCTTTGGCAATGTCATGTCAAGTATAGCTCGCACCTTCTCTGGTTTTGCTTCTATCCCCCTTTGGGACACCATGAACCCCAAGAACTTTCCTGATGCTACTGGGGTTCAACTTCATCTGGTATTGCCTGAATGTAGCAAATGTTTCACTGAGGTCGTCTAGGTGAGCAAGCTCTTCTTTGCTCTTGACAAGCATATCATCTACATATACTTCCATATTTCTCCCGATCTGTTTGCTGAACATTTTATTTACTAACCTCTAGTAGGTTACGCTTGCATTTTTCAGACCGAAAGGCATTACCTTATAGCAATAGAGCCCTTAACTTGTGATGAAAGCAGTTTTCTCCTGGTCTTCTTCAGCCATCTTTATTTTATTATATCCCGAGAATGCATCCATGAACGTTAATAGTTTATGCCCTGCTGTAGAATCCACGAACTAGTATATCCTGGGCAGAGGAAAACTGTCTTTCAGGTCCGTGAAGTCTACGCATATTCTCCATTTCCCATTTGCTTCCTTCACTAGGACGACATTGGCGAGCCAATTTGGGTAGTAAACTTCTCGAATAAAACCTGTTAACAACAACTTGTTAACCTAGTCCATAATTGCTTGATTCCGTTCTGGAGCGAAGACCCGGCGTCTTTGCTGGAAGGGCCTCTTCTCGGGGTCCACATTTAGTCTGTGTCGGATGACTTTTAGGGATATACCAAGCATGTCTTCGTGACTCCACGCGAAAGTATCCAGGTTCTCTTTAAGGAGCTGGGGAGCCTCGTCCTCATCTCGGGACTCAATGTCATCCCTATTCTGGTCATCTTTGCTGCATCTCCTTCGACTAGCTCCACTGTCTTCAAGGCTTCCACTTTATCTTCTTCCTTCTCCTCGATCATCCATGTATGGTTCTCTTTTGCAGCTAGCACGGCTTGGTAGCATTCTCTGGCTAGTACTTGATCTCCTTTTACCTCACCGACACAGTTTTGTGTTGGGAACTTTACCTTCAAGCAATAGGTGGACATGACCGCTTTCCAACGATTGAGTGTGGGTCTTCCGATGATCAAATTGTAAGATGAAGGGCAGTCCACCACTAGGAAGGCCAATTGATGAGTGAGCTACCTCAGGTGAGTCCCCATTATAACCGTCAGTGTCATTATGCCTTTGGGATACACCCTGTCTCCAGGGAAGCTGATGAGGGGGGAGTCAAATGGGCGTAGCCTTCCTGGATTTAGCATCAACTACTGAAAAGCGGAGAGGTAGATGATATCTACAGAGCTGCCATTGTCCACGAGGATTCTCTTGGTGTTGAATCCTTCTATATGACTAGGGGTCATCATAAGGCTACTTCATTCCCCTAGCATCTTCTTTTGAGAAAAACATGTCTCGGTCTATCCGTCTCTACTTAAACGGGGGTATTCTATGGATGTTGTTCACCTGCCTCTGACATGCTTTCTTGAGAGATCTGAATGACCCGCCTGTGGATGGCCCACTTGTGATCGTCTTTATCTCCCTTATCACACTTGGCAAACGTTGGGACGTGTGATCCTCGTCCCTGGGCGTGGAATCGCACTGGTTTTTATTATCATCCCTGAACCTACTAGATTCCCCTTTTTTCACAAACTTCTGCAATTTCCCTTTTCGTATAAGTTCCTCTATCTGCTCCTTTAGGTCTCTGCAATCCTCAATGTAGTGATCATGATCCTTGTGGAACCGGCAGTACTTCTTCTTGTCGCGCACGTGGGGCGACTAATGTAGTGGCCTTGGCCATTTGAAGTAGTGCTCATCTTAAGTAAAGCCTTTCACATACGATTTCAGGGTCTCTTTCTCCCCTTGTCTAATGGTGAGTAAATGGTCTGCTGGCCTCTTCGGGCGTTGTCCCTCAACGAAGTGGTGCAAAAAGGCGCCGCTCAACTGTTCAACGCTGTCGATGGACGATATTGGTAAATGGTCTGCTAGCCTCTTCGGGCGTTGTCCCTCAACAAAGGGGTGCAAAAAGGCGCCGCTCAACTGTTCAAAGCTGTCGATGGACGATATTGGTAATTTCGTGAGCCACTCTCTTGCAGCTCCTTTGAGAGTGGTGGGAAAGAAAGATACAGTATTTTGTCAAGGGGCTGTCGAAGGCCTAGTGTCATCTTAAAGGTGTTGAGGTGGTCCAAGGGGTCCTTGAGTCTGTTGAACGGTTTAAGCTGAGGCAGGCGAAACTTTGACAGCACTAGGCATTCTAGAAGTGCTGCTGTGAAGGGGGAATCTGTCGTCCTGACCATTCTATCCAAGCTTCGATCTATTTTCTCTTTAATGGCATTCCTCAACTCGTCCATCTCCTTTCTCATTTCTCGAAGAAGTTTTGAGCTTGGTCCCTCTGGGGTAGTTGGTCTTCTGCGATCACTCTGCCTTTGGCTATCCCTCTCGTCTTCCTGATTAACCCTGGTGTAGTTGTCTTCTTGCTGGAGTCGCTGCCTCATCTCATGATTTTGTCCAGTGAACTCTTCCACGCTAGCTGTGAGTGCTTAAATCTGCAAAGCCAATGCTGCAGGATCTTGATTGGACTCCATCTGGACTTTAGAGAATGGCTGGAACTATATTCTCAAACCTTAGTGCAAAAATATCGTTCCCACAAACGGCGCCAAACTGATGATGCCTGAATCTTCAGTCAAGTGGGTTCGTCAAGATGATGTCGGGCCCTCGTCACTTCTCTTGCAAAATAAGACTAAGGCTTTCCTAAGATGGACACCGATGTAGGGCATGCCACAACATCTCTGATGCCAAAGTTAGTACGTAGAAATCTTTTGAGAGAAAATGAGAAGCATAAAAGTATTTCTTTGGGTAAGGATTATGTACCTTCTGTGTTCCTAATGAGTGTGTATATATAGCTTTGTGGTTTCTAGCCATTTGGGCCTTTGATTGTGATTTTAAGCTATTCTTGTGACGCCTTAGGGCTTATTACTGCAGGTCTTGATGGGACTCCAACGGTCTGACAGCTGGTTAGTAACTGTCCATGGCATTGAATCCTTTTATTAATGACTTGCCTGTCCTTATCCATGCTGTTTTGTGGGTGGACGAAGGTGTTTCATGAGCTCGTCCAAGGGAAGGTAACTCATCAGTCCCATCAATGGTAATCCTTAAGAGTATCAAATTTCATAATAAAATAACCATATCCAATATCAACTAAAACCATATTACCTGATGGGCTCCAAATACCTGCTAATCTAGTTTGCAAAGCACGATATCCCAATTGTTTACCCATAAGCTTGAGGATTATGATAGTTTGCCATGGACCCGCCATTTTCCACTTCAACTCCACCAAGACATTGATTTCCCATGATTCCTCGTTGAGCTGATCTTCTTCCCTAAGTTGGTCTATGTTATTACACCTTGTTTCAGTGTCCACATTATCGATATTGCCATTCTCATCTTGTTCACGTTCTTCCTCGCCATAAACTGTTTTCTGCTTAATAACATCTAAGGTAGCTTCTGCATAAGGTTTTTTTTTTTTCTCGAGTTGTTCCTCAGGAAGGTGTTCTCTGAATCATCGTTGTCCGTAGGAGTGGTATTGATATTGCTCATCGTTTTTCTTTGAGTACAAGGGTACTTTTTCTTTTTCTTTTTTAGGGTGAAGGTACTTGATTATAGGATACTATGGGCTTGTTTGGCACCTTAGTTTTAACACATTTTCACCCATTTTAAACAACATTACACACTTTTTCACACACTTTTTCACCCACACATATATCAAAACACCCAAACAATATAACTCAAACCAGGGACGGAGCCAGGAATTTTGGTTTGGGGGGGCCAAGTTACAACTCTAATATATTTATCAAGACAACCCCCACATACACATAGACACACTTTTTTATTATATACACACACTTTTTTATTTGATTAGTTATATATATACACACACCAAAAAACAACAAAAAGAACTTAGTAATTTCAATCAAAATTATGTTTAGTGGCGATCTTTCATAAAATAAAATTCATTTTTACTATTTTTATAATGAAATTCTTAAAAAAATTCATTTTCGATACAAATTATCAAATTTTATACTAAAGAAAGTAAAAAATCTTTCAATTGAACTAATGAAATTTTCAAAAACATAAATGATCCAAAACTTGGAGGAATAAGTTAGGCTTCAAACATATTTGAAGTTATCTTACTCTAACCCATTATGTAGTAACTAAAGGGACATTTCATGTGTAGTTTTAGTAACATTATTTTTTTAATGAGTCAATGACTTGTTAATTGTCACATAACTAGTTGAAAAAAATATAGATTCAAATATGTTTGGTGCCAAACTTTATAAAAAATTTAAGAGATATAAGAGTATATTTTACAATAAAAAATAGAATTGTGAAAAATAATGTTATGTGTCTATAATTATTAGACATAAGAGCATCATTGGACTAAATCAAATATTTGGAGGGGCCAACTCTTATTTTTGTAGACTAAATTTTGAAAACATTAAAATAATTATTTATATATATTAAGAAAAATTCAAAATTTTGGGTCCCTTACACATAGTTACGCCCCTGACTCAAACTACTCTCCCAAACACCCCTATGTTGTTGGAGTAGTCTACTAGTTCCCTTTATGGTTGAGAAATCATCTATAATAAGTTTTGCATTTATAAATTGATTCCTTGATTTATGAGACACAAACACAAAGATGTGTTATCGGCGTGTCGCCATTTCTAAGCGTGCGACAAGACATCACATAATCCATCCCTCCGCATCAAGTTATCCCTTTACCCAAAGGCCTTCCTTTGTGATCCCGAATAATTTCCCCAATATTTGATATCAACTCTATATGTTTTTTCTTTTTTCTTTTTTCTTTATATGGCTCACATGCAAGCGGTCCAGCTTTAATCCAGGAAGTCGCTGAAGTTGTCTTGTTCGGTTTTCCCGATTTTCCTGTTGTAAACAATAAAAACAATAATTCTATGATTTACACATTTCTTTGGATGCGCCTAATCCGTACATGATTAACGAAGGATCATTGGACCCCAATTCACTCTCACAAGTGCTACCTGGTCGAAATTAATGTCGAATTCACGCTAATTGCTCCCACACGCTATGTTTAGATCTAAACTTCTTGACTGTCAAAAACTGAAGTTGATACTAATCTAGTTTTGATTGAAGCTCTAGCAATAATTTAAATCATGCAACTCTTAGAATTAATAGATTAAACCAAATATAATATATTGCAAACCTACTTAACCAAATACGCAAGTGAACGTAAAACACTACTTCTGGGAAGCCAATTATGTACTGTTGTCAAGGCAAGAAAAGGAACACATCAATAAGAAGACATTATTATTTTTGACAATCTTCTTGTGGATGCTTGGGCGCTTTTGTTTTATGATAAAGCCTGCTTGTGGATACAGGCTTTATCCTGACTCTCTAATTTCCTTTTACGCTCCATTTGTTTTAAAGTAAATATTTTTTAAAAAACATTTTCCTATTTTCAGGTGTTGTAAAGTTGTAAAATGTTTTACTTTTCAAATTTTGGTAAAACATTTTACAAAAACACAGTGGTTTCACTCACTCAATCTGGTGGCTAGGTCATCGATCCGATGGGTTGAGCAACTAATGTCGACAGTCTGGTGGTCAGATCAACCACTGATAATCGGTGTTTGGGGTCCAGTCACTGGAGCCATCATTCTGAGGATCGATATCGGCAATCTGGTGGTTAGAGCCACTGCTCTAGCAATCAATGTCGGGCGGTCTGATCATTGAAAACACCATTCCAATGATCGATGCCAGAGGCCTAATAATTGAAGCATCCGTTCCAGTGGTCGAAGACACCATACCAGCCACTGGTGCTAGCAATTTGGTCATAGGAGACACTGCTCTGGTGGGCGGTTGCCATAGCCAGCGTTCCAACAATCCAGTCATCGAACCTCCAACACCAGTAGCTCTAATGGCTATGCTAGCGGTTTTGGTGTTTACTTGAAAAATTTTACTTGTTATGCTAAACAATTGCAAATGTTTTATATGTAAAAATTTTTAAAAATACTTTCCATTTGAAAAAATTTTAATTCAAAAAAAAAAATAGTGTTAGTCTATAATGCTCCTTGTTAGAGATATATTAGCCTAATGAAATAGGCCCAAGCCCAAACCTTCTAGTCTAGGATTTAGCCAACTATATATACACATGTTATAATTTATTGTAAAACAAGATTTGTACTACACTCATATATTAAAGATGTAGCATTTTATTTAGCAAAAAAAAAATGTAACCCTTTAAGGTTTCCTCTATGGACGTAAACCACTAGGCAGAACCACATAACCATTGTGTGTTCTTGTGTTCTATTTTATGCTTCTGTTTCTGCATCTATTATAACATATTCAACATGATATATCAATGCTAATATTTAACATGGCATTAGAGGGCGGCTGGGCCAGCCTAAGAGGATCCCTATAATAGATGGCAGTCGAGCCAGCCTAAGGGGGCTCTTATAGAACACATGCCGCCAGCACAATCCTTCCACCAAATACCACCCTTAATGAATTATAACATGTGTATATATAGTAGGCTAAATCCTAAATTAAAATGATTGTGCTTGAATCTATTACATTGGGATAATATATCTCTAACACTCTTTATTACAAAATATATATATATATATATATATATATATATATATATATATATATATATATATCAAATATTCATTAGGGAAATTGCAGAATAGATAACTAAATTTTCCAATTATATCCCAAGAAAGGTGACTAATTTTCTAATGCATGTAAACAAAAGTTACAAAACTAGTCCAACTAAGCACAAAATATGTGAGCACAACAAGCGTGAATTGGCACCAATGCGTGTCCCCTTGACGAAATTGCACATGCAAACATCAAGGCTCTCAAGTTATGACAAAAGACGAAACCAACTCGACAGTTAACACCTTACTTTCGTATTTCCCCAGAATTTCATTTCCAAAGGCTGTTTCTTTAGTTTGTGATTGTTCCATTTCCTCTAATAATGCTTTGTTTGTTCTGATCAGGCACAAAAAAAAACACACATAAATAAATAAATAAATAAATAAATCAAACTTTGAAGTAAGCTAAACATACACTACAACAATTTGATACCCCTAGTATATTCCAAGTTTCCAACTGAATTATGTGATAATTAATTGCCGTTCAGTGTGCATTTGGGTTAGATTAGTAAATCTCTATTAACTTATTCACTGAAATTTAAAAAATATACAATTATAATTTTAAAAAAATATACGTAATTAATTAATTAAAAAACTAAAACAAATAGACTAATTTAAACTTACCTTGAATCTCAGTTGCTATAGGAACAATAATATATTCTACTACACGACAAGTGAAGGGAGTCCTATGGGGTATGCGGAGCTTTTGCCCTTAAGACTTCTATAAAGTCACGTAAATTTCATTGGGAAACAAGTTAGATCTAGCTAAAGTCATCTACATTTCTAAGCCAGAGAATTATGCTGGCAAGGTTGAAAGGGAATCATGGCAACCCATTCCACGAAAGCGGAATGATTTGTTCAAGAAACTAGACGCATCAATTGCATGAACCTTATAACAAGCAGAAGAAAAAAAGAAGGCAAAGTAAATAATTTTAAGGAAAGAAATAAAAATTTATTGCAAGATATAGATAGAGACAGTAATAAGTAATAACTAATAAGTTCATTGTTTTGTAGTTCAATACATTTAAATGAATGTAGAGTGTCTTGATATCGGACCAACTGGCAACAACCACTAGACTATAACACCCACATTTCACTTTATAGCTCAACTGGCATTTATTAGTGTTTCCAACATTTTAGCAACCTCAATACATTTTCATGTCGGGATTGCTTTGAATACTTATGTGTTCTTTATTATCTGACAACAGACTAACACCAACGTAATACTTCTTTATTTTAAGGCTGCGTTTGGTTGAATGTAAAATATTTTCCAGGTGTAAAATATTTTTAGGTGAAAATATTTTCGGGAAAGGAAAATATTTTTTTAGTGTTTGGTTGCATTTTGAAAATTGTAGTAGAAAATATTTTCAAGTGTTTGGTAACATTCTGAAAAATACAAATTTTCTACTAGTTTCTCACATTTTCTCAGCCATTTTCTCAACTACCAAACAAATTTATAACAGAAAATTGCAATCCATCAACTTTTAAACAAACAAAAATCAAAACAACACATTCTGGGCAAATAAATCATTTGGTCAAACTGAGAGAGGGAGGAGGAAGAGAGGGATCAGTGGTCGGTGGGTCACCGATCTCGCTGGCGCGAGTTCTAGGGCGCGATCTCACACCTCGATCTCGCCGGCGCGAGCTCGACGGCACGATCTTGCTCCTCGATCTCGCCGGCGCGAGTTCGACGGCGCGATCTCGCCCAGCGCGAGCTCAACGACGCGATCTCGCGCCTCGATCTGGGCTGCTCTCTCTCTCTCTCTCTCTCTCTCTCTCTCTCTCTCTCTGTTTTCAGTGTGGAAAATGAGATTTGAAGGTAAAATAGGAACAGAAATTGTTTTACGGTTGGGGAGGATTATTTTACGGTCAACATGTAAAATAATTTCTGTTGACCCAATTTTTGGTGCATACCAAACACACAGCTTGGTGGAAAGTAGTTTCCTAAAATGTTTTTCAGCCAAAACAAATGCAACCTAAGTGTCACCTTAACACGATAACGAGATTTCAAGGGTGTAGTAGGGTTGGAAGAGGGCAATGTAGGGGCTCCCTTAATTATAGTGCCAACCCTAGGCCTAGGCCACTTAGGCCATCGCCTAAGACCCCTTACTAGAGAAAAGCCCCAAATTTGGAAGGGGAGGGATTGGGGGAATTCTTTCTTTCTTTTTTTTTTTAAGTAAATTTTATTTTGGAAATATTAAAAAAAAATAGTTTTACATTTTTCCTCAAACTTTTAAAAATGTCCAAAGAATATAATAATGCTAGAGATAAGAGAAATTTAAATACATAAGTCTACGATAATGAAATAGATGTGTCAATACTCACTAATCACAAGAAGTAATTCAAACTGGAGTACTACATAACATTTACAAATTGATATGACAATGAATATAATTGATAGACTTCAACAACCTATTAAATGCAGTTTTAAATTACTTTTTGTAATTGGTGAGCCTCATGTTGTAAAATTTATTTCTAGAACTGATAATTTATTCGAATACTTATTTATTATCTTCTTGAAGTGTCACTAATTATATTCATTGGTTACATCAATTTGTAAGTTTTTTATAGTAAAATTTGTTATAGATTTAACGTTTTCCCAACAAAAAAAAATCATATTAAAAAGTAAAATGAATCGATTAATATATATATATATATATATATATATATATAGACACACACATGCTATTAATAAGAGGAGTAATCTGTTTCGTTTTTAATTTTTGGCGTATCAAAATATCCCCATACAAATGAAATAACATACCCTTTAGTTTAATTTTTTTTTCCTACAAAAAAACAAAAAAAAAATGTTAAAACAGTAATACTATCTCACGTACAAAAGAAAAAGAAAAAGAAAAAGAAAAACCGTTATTTTCACCACCCATTTGTATTCAAATGTCTGATTTCTATATGTGTTTGTTATCTATTTGAATTCAAATACTTCAATTATCTTTATAAAAAAAAAAAAAAACAAATTTACTTCTTCCAAAAAAAAAAAACTACTCATTTTTATCCTGAAATTTCTTTGGTTTTTCTTTTGAAAATTTTTTTTTTTTGAAACATTCCAAAAATTTTGCTATCCAAATTCTATATAGTTATTACAAATTTTCATCCATCCACACTAACGTATATCATCTTTCTTTTGTTCAAATCTAAATTTTTTTACTTATCACAATTCTTATCCTAATTAATAAATTCAAATGTCCCATTGAGTTTAAATCTGTTGGGCTGGCTTTGCTCCCTTATTAATTTCTTACATTGACTATTCCAAAAATCTTGCATCAGATCCCTCTTATTTTCAAATCTCATAACCGAAGAATTTTGTATTTCAACTAACACATCTTTATAAAAATATATTAAAAATAAGTTGACTCTCTTGTTGCGCTTTATTTTTATATATATTTTGTATTTATTTTTTTACATCTCATGATATTGGTTCCTTCATAATAATAATAATAATAAGTTTATTTTGCGTTGTCTCTACTTTCTAAATAGTGACGGGCTTCATACTTTTGCATAGTCTTAGATTTTATTTTAGTTTATTTTGATATGCTATGCCATGCGTTCTTAACTTCTTTTTTTTCGTTTTAAATATGGGCTTGCATAAACATAATTTTCAATTTCTTTTTTCTTTTTTCTTTTTGAGAAACCTCATAATTTTCAATTAAGTGTAAGGAAGTACGTAGATGGAGACTAAAGGTCCACCAATTTTCATTTTAAAAAAAAGGGTCCACCGATTTATCAAATAAAAAAAAAATATCACAACAAGAAAGGAGGTGATGAGAACATTAAAAAATAAATAAACCCATATGAAATCTCTATAAAGTAATTGAAGCATTTAGGCACCTTATTCGTGTTGTATAATAGCAGAATATATTAGTGTTGCATAATACCAATTCTGCTGTAAACATTTTTTGCACTCTATGCTCGTATTATCCCAGTGTAGTGCGTGACTGTTTTTAAAATTATATGTATAAATAATTAAAATTATACTAATAATTAGCGAGCTACTTGATACTTTAATAAATTTTAGGGTAAATGGTTTGAGTTAATACCAAGTAGATCCAAAATTTCTCAAAACTAACCAATTTAGTCCTTAAAAAGACAATTTTGTCCCTAAATACCCAAACCCTGTTGCGTTCCCTTCTCTCTTCCCTTTGATTCTCATCTCTTTTCCCTTTTTCTCTTTCTCACCCAGGTGATGCCCATCTCTTCTCTCTCTCACCGAACTCTGGTCATCGGTGAAACCCATAACCCTCTCTCCCTCTAAATTTTCTTTGGTTGTTAGGTTCAGATGATTTGGACGTGGGTTTGAAAATTTGGATTTTGGGTATACTATTTGTAGATCTATGGGTTTGCTATTTTGATTTGTGTTTTGGTGTTTGGTTGAATGGATGTCTTCAAATCTGGTGCATGTGGTTTGGATTTAAATTTTGGTAGGTGACCTTTCAGATTTGTGGTGGCCATGTGGCTGGTTGCTGCACAGTTTTTTTTTCCCCTTTTGTTGCTGCTCTGGGTTAGAACTGGAGGCAGTCGTGGGTTGCTACTGCACTGGGTCAGAGGTGGTGGCAGCCGTGGTTGGTTGCTGCACAGTTGTTTTTTTTTCCTTTTGTTGCTGCACTGGGTTGGAGGTGGCGGCAGCCATGGATTGTAGCCGATGTTATTGTTTTTAGGTGGTAGAAAATAGGGAAGAGAGAGTGAGAGTTGATGCTAAACTAACCTTTAGTAGTGATGGTTGTTCAATAGAGTTGCTGGTGCCAGTGAAGACTCATGGGTTTTGCAAGTGGCTAGGCTCATGGGTTTTGCAGGTGGGTGAGAGAGAGCAAAAGGGAAAAGAGATGAGAGTCAGAGGGAAGAGAACGTAACAGAGTTTAGGTATTTAGGGACAAAATTGTCTTTTAAGGACTAAGTTGGTTTGTTTTGAGAAGTTTTGAACCTACTTAGTATTAGCTCAAATCTCAAGAATTTTCTGGAATTTACCCTAAATTTTAACTTAAAATAAATTAATTATTTTAATAATTGATGAGTCTCCTAACAAAATCACAGTAATTTTAAGGTTTGTAATACAATATTACACTTGGCACAAGTACGTTGTGTAGTGCATATGTGTAAATTTTACTAAATTTTAAACAATAAACTTATGATATATAATCAAAATAAATATTAAAATTTTTATAATTACTTATAAATTTTTAACAAAGTTTTTGTGGTATAGTTTTCATTTTTCTTTTTAAAAAATTGTTAATAGAATTTCAATTGTAGAATTTTAAAATATCTCTTGAAACTTAGATAATAGAGTTTTATGTAAAGGAAGCTATTTGTAGTTGACTTTGATCAACAACAAAATATTTTAATAATTAACGAAAGTGTAGATTTATTGTAAAAAGACTTACAGAACCCAAATTTTATTATATAATTAATATATGATATCTTCCATGATTAAGTTAAATATAAGGTAATAAAGTTGCTCATTGTTTAGCTAGACATGTTATTACTATTTTAGATTTGGTTGTGTGGATGGAGAATATTGTTCCACCACAACTATTTTCTATACTTCAAGCCGACTTAGCCAACTTTTCTTAATCTATTAGTCTATGTGTTTCCCCCTCAAAAAAAAAAGTAAAAAAAAAAAAAAAACCTCATGACCTCATTTTATTTATAGGTAAAAAAAATATTATTTTGAGGTTTGCATTAGTGTAAGCCTCTATTTAGTATTTTCAAAAATATTCAATTTTTCCCTTTTAAGTGCAAACCACACCTAGTGATTATAGATATTATCTTTTCCTCTAGTGATTTTCAAAGTTGTAATTTCCCCCATGTTAAACGTATAGGCACTACAACAAAATGTATTTTTAGTGACGAAAATTAGTGAGGAAATATTTTTCGTCACTAAAAATATAGCTTTAGTGACGAAATATAAATTTCGTCACTATTAATGAAAAAAATTATAACATTTAGTGACGAAAAATGAATTTCGTCACTATTGTGATCTGAAAAATGGGCGCTAATGGAAGGAAACTTTGGCGCGAGTTTAATTAATCTATAGTGACGAAATATTTCGTCACTAAAAGTTGAAATTTTTAGTGACGAAATATTTCGTCACTATAGATATTGCTGTGGATAGTATTAGTGACAAACATCTTTTCGTCACTATAAAGAAGAATTAGCGACGAAAAATATTCGTCACTAAAAATAATAATAATTTTGCACTTATATGTTTTTAGTGATGAAATCACAATTCGTCACTAAAAATATAATTTAGCAACGAAATATGAATTTCGTCTCTAAAAATCTTAACAAAGCCGGTCTTTAGTGACGAAATTTAAATTCGTCACTAAAACCTTAAAAGTCTAATTTCAAAACCCAACTAAACCACAAAACATTTCACTAACCAAGAGCCATTTCTGTATAAAAAAAAAAACTAGAGCCATTTCAGTCAAAAACCAAAAAAACCCAAATCACATGTGAAGCCACTGTCGCCGATCAAGCTCAACGGCGACGCTTCAGGTCACCGGCGATCGACGATGCTTCAGGGACACGATCGGCGACGCTTCAGGTCGCAGATCGCGACGCTTCAGGTCGCCGATCGTTGGCGACCTTGAACGTCGCGATCTGCGACCTTGAGCGTCGCGATCTGCGACGCTTCGGGCGCGAATCGCGGCGCTCGGTCGCCGATCGTTGGCGACCTTCAGCGTCGCCGATCGCGACGCTCAAGGTCGCCGATCGGTGTCGCCAACGATCGTTGGCGACGCTTCATCTTTCATCCGGCGACGCTTCATCCTTCATCCGGCGACGCTTCAGTTTGTGACGCTTCCGGCGACCCTTCGCCTTCCACCCAGCCGGCAACCTTTCGCCTCCCACCCCCAAGCCTGGGTATTTTTTTTCCCCTTTTGAGTTAAATTTTTTGTTATTTTTTGTTTAATGATTCTAGTTCCTTTGGGTATTTCTTTGTTTGATACAGTAATGGGTATAAGCATTTTTGTTTAGTTTGGGTATTTGATATTTACTGTGTAATGGTTGTGAAGAAAGTTTCTTATATATGTACTTATCAATTGCTGTAATTCCTTTTTATTTCTATGGTTCTTATTGTTTGGATGATTCTAGTTTTGGATCCTCACTCTCTTGGTTTGGTTTCCACATTGATACCAGTGTTAGATATATGTAGTGTACAAGTTCCTATACATTAGGTGTAATGTTTGAACTCAAAATGAGATTACCCATCTTCTAAATTTTCTTATGTTGATTATTGCTTAGGTAATGATACTCTGATTTCACAATGGGATTGTGTCCTTTGATTGTTATTTGACTTGATTTAATAGGGGATTGTTTACTAGATTATGTTTTAGATACGTTGTGCTACTCTATTAATATTTCTTGCAAGACAAATGATGAGATTTTTTTCCCTAATTGCTAGTTTTTTCTATCATCCATTTTGATGATAAAATGAGTGTTCAATCTGAGAAAGGAATATTAGGATGGCATTGTCTCTAAAACCAGGTTGATGAAGGTTGTTTTTTTTGGGGGGTGGGGTCCTTTGTTATCAATTATCATAAGATTAAATTCAAATCTTTTGGGATTAGCATAGAATGAGGATATAGACTATAGAGATATATGAATGACATTACAGGTGAAGTGAATGGTTTTGTGGAATTAGAATTTAACACTAGTATTGATGAGGATCATGATGGCACTGGTTAGTTTAAACAGAAGCACTTTAATGTTACTTTAAATACTGTCAATGCACTTTAAGGTAGAAGTTTAAGGATTTTGGTATATATGTACTTAACATAAAAGTTTAAAATTGATGCAAAATAGGTGTAATTTGACCTTTCCATCTTAATTGAAAGGTACTATGAGATTTGGTTACGGTCTAAAATTTATCTAGATAAATGAAAAGTTATAGATTTAGGTAATATACATACACCCCCACATGGGTGTTCATTGTGATTTTAATTTATTGGTGTGGCTACTCTTAATGCATTGTTAGAAATGTTTCTTATAACATAGTTAATGTTTTTACTTTACGATTTTAATGTAGTATTGTTTTTATATTTGTGCAGATTTCTTATTGGTGGCTTTTAGGGGATTTACTTTTGGCATTACTTGAAGACATATGAGGACATCTTGCGTTAGTTTTAATTATATTATGCTAACATTTTTGTATTGTTATAAAATATGACGAATTATTGTATGTATTGCAAACAATTATTGTATGGAAAGAGTTTGAATTGGATACTTGTTTTATTTTTTACTTGTGGAATGTATGGATCTTTTTTTTATAAAAGTGTTGAAATAAATGTATTATTTAAATGAGAGGTTTTAGTAATGTAATAACAGGTTACAGGTTAATATCAAAGCCATGAAAAAAATAAAAACAGAAAATAAGTTTTAGTGACGAAATATTTCGTCACTAAATGTAGCAAAATTTTGTAAAAAATGGTTTTAGTGATGAAAATTTGTCACTATATGTGCATGGATTTTCTTAAAAATAGTTTTAGTGACGAACTTTTTCGTCACTATATGTATCCGAAAATAGTTTTAATGACGAAATTATTCGTCACTAAATATGATTTAATAAACTAAAATATTTTTAGTGACGAAATATTTTCGTCACTGAATGGTGTTTTTAGTGAGGAAAACATTTAGTGACGAAACGTTTTCGTCTCTAAAAGTTTTTTTTTTTTTAAATCAAATCGGACTTTTAGTGACGAAATTTTTCATCACCGGGACTTTTAGTGACGGGGTTTCAGCGACGAAATGAATTTCGTCACTAAAAGTCCGATTTCGTCACTAAAGGTTCTTAGTGACGAAAAACTGGACTTTTAGTGACGAATTTTTTCGTCACTGAAAATACATTTTGTTGTAGTGAGGCAATTCAGTAGCCCATTTTCTAGCTAGGAAGGCTAATTCTATCAATCAGCTACAGGTTTGGATTGATTTCTATCCTAATGACATAGCTCCTTTTGTAATTTGCTATGCCTTGTAATTTTTCTTTTTTGAAATAGACTTGACCTGTTGGGTCTGGATTCTCAAAAAAAAAAAAAGTGCAAACCACACCTAACACTGTTTGTATTTCTTTTCCTAACTTTTTTTAGTTACCACAATACAGTCCCACAATAATTATATTATTGCAATTATATGCGTCGAGACATTATTTAGGTAGTAAATAATAGATGGATAATAGTCAGAGATGGAAAAGAAAGAAGAAAAAGATTTGGAGCTGGGAAATTTTCTAACAGGTGTGGTTTATTTTGGGGGAAATTAAATATTTTGGGGCATTAACTCAAGCCTCCCAGACAGATTATTTATATTTTTACCCTTTATTTATTTTTGTTTAGAAAAATATAGATAAACAGCAATTACTAGTTTGTACTGACAAGGGAAAAGTGAGTAGTTAGCACATAAGACGTAGCTACGATAGTGTACTGCTATAATTAAGTGCCGCAAACTATAGCTACAACTTACAAGCACAAGTCCCTATAAGTGCCACAAACTACATATATAGCACGATAGTGTACTGCTATTAAGCCACATATCTTAATTTGTTTGCTGCCATGAAGCCACTTTTTGCTTACTCCGTTTCGTTCTTCCTTGTACTAATATTCATTGCTCCTACTCTCACCCTGTCTGTTACCATTGATCATCACCTCGAAAACTACAACCATATGGAGCTCCCTAGTGCAGTTGGCCCTGAAAGCATAGCCTTTGATTGCGATGGAAAAGGACCATATGTGGGGGTCTCAGATGGTAGAATCCTCAAGTGGCATGGAACACACTTAGGTTGGAAAGAGTTTGCCATCGTCTCTGCAAACAGGTAAAATTTAACATACATTTATCCATAACATTAATGATCAGTCATAAATCATTCTCCTATTTTTTCTAATGTCAATAATTCGAGAGTACATATATCAAACCTTAGCCTTGTTTTGACTATCACCTTTAAGTTTTGTCATTTTAGGCAAGAAACAAACGCGATTCAAGTCAAGCATAACCTAAATGTTTTCTTATTCATGTTGGAGGCATGCATGCAACGTTTGAAAATTTGTTAGAGACCATAATTCTTTCTCTGGGGCTCAGAGTTATAAGCAGGTTGTTGTTGAATTTGTAGGCATGCCATTTTTAAAAATACGAGTAAGACGAGCATGGCATTTTGTCAAATTCTTTTTTTTTCTTTTCATAATTAAAATTGGAGGATGGGAGATTTTGTCAAATTTTGATTATTGAGCTACTATTAATTCCTAGAAAAACGCGGACATGATCTTTATTTCATTTGGAATGAAGAAAGTCCATTATTTGTTTATATATATATAATGTCAAATCATGTAAAAGTTTAAATAATGTTGGAATTAATATACATTTAGATTTATAATATTCAATCGATATTTATTTCTAACGAAGCAGATAATTTTTCCTAAAAATTTGTCCATATTTTGTTAGAACATCCATACAAAATGATTTAATAACCAATTTTTTTTTTTTTTATTGATTACCCACTCTTAATTTTTAGGTAGATTTCATTTATAGCTTAGGTTGTAACGAATTTAACAATACATTTTCAAAATTAACAAATTAAACTAATTTTTTTTTAAAAGTAACAAATTAAAATTTCTAGTTTCAAAATAAACAAATTAAATTATAAGATTTATCAGAAATAATTAAACCTTCAACCTATATTAAACCTCAAATACAATGAATGATATTCACTTAAATGGGGATGAGATTAAATTTTAATTTTTGAAAACTCATAACTTAATTTGTTACTTTCAAATTACAAAATTTAATTTGTTATTTTAAAACCACGAATAGGATTAATTTAAGCCCCTTAAATTATAAGGTCTAAGATGCAACTTTACATAAATTTGGTTATTTCAAAGATTGGAAAGCATAACTTGGAAATTGTTTGCTTCTCATGACATTTACATGCATCAAATACGAAGCGTGCATCATTAGGATATTGAACGAGTTTTGTACTTCCTTTATGATGGGTTGTTAACTAAAAACATTTGTCGAAATATTCAACTGAGCAAACCTGCTCTTATATTTGATCAGGGATAGGGAGCTTTGTGATGGCTCAACCAAGCTCGAGAATGAACCAAAGTGTGGAAGACCACTAGGCCTCAAATTCAACCCTGCAACTTGTGATCTTTATATTGCAGATGCCTACTTTGGGCTCTTAATGGTAGAACCCCATGGCGGTGTCGCCAAACAACTTGCCACTTCTGCTGAAGGAGTCCCCTTTCGATTCACAAATGCTTTGGACATGGACACCAAAACTGGAGTTGTTTATTTTACAGACAGTAGCATTGTTTTTCAAAGAAGGTATATAACTTTTCACTTTTTTTGTTGGTCTCATTCTTTTTTTGAAGATGCAAATAAAAATGTTGGCGCAATAAGTAATACTTTTAGGAGATATATAAGGATTAACCAAATAAATACACCTAAATAAACACATCTTTTAGGAATGAATAATAACTTTTCACTCTTTTTTTTTTCCTCTGGATCACCAAATAAACACACCTAAACTCCCTCATTTATAAGGGAAAAACAATCAACCTAACCAAAATATGAATAAGAGTATTAAGACGAGGTAGATTTAAGGACAACTAGGGATATGTCCCACACACAACTCAGGATTGATCTATTTTGAAACAAAGTTAATGTCCCAGCTTCAAGAATAAGACATTATTTGGATGCTAACAATCATATGCCAAAGATGGATATTCAATTCCTACCTTGCCTACTCCATTATACAATTATTCCTTTTTTACCAAATCTACTAAACTTTTTAAAATCATGGCTTTTGATAAAAACATCCTAAAAAGAGAAAAGATATAATTAAGCAAGAATTTAGTGAGCAATGTTGAACTCGGTTAATTAAGCCGAAAATGTAAAAGATGAGATTATTTTCTTTCTTTCTTTTAATTTTCCCTTAACTTTCTCCTCTCCTTATTTGAAGGGTATGGTTACTTGTAATCCTAAGCGGAGACAAAACAGGCAGGTTGATGAAGTACGACCCACGTACCAAAGAAGTGAGTGTGTTGCTGAATGGCTTAGCATTTCCAAATGGTGTGGCTCTAAGCAAGGACAACTCCTACCTTGTACTTGCGGAGAGTGGCAAATTCCGAATTCTAAGGTTTTGGCTTAGAGGCTCCAAGACCAAGAGTCATTCTTCAGAAGTATTTGCTCAACTTAGAAGATCCCCAGATAACATTAAGAGAACCAGGAAGGGAGAATTTTGGGTGGGATTGAATAGCGGAAGAGAGATCATAAATAATCTGGGTCGTCACATAATTAATCTACAAAATGAAAATTTGTCCTTACGGTTGATAAAAGATCCAGTGGCAACCAAATTTGATAAAGATGGAAACGTGCTAGATGTGTTGGATGGAAATGGTGGTAATGCATTTGACTCAGTAAGTGAAGTTGAAGAATTTAATGGGAAACTGTGGATAGGGTCCTCAGTGAAGCCTTACCTTGGTATCGTCAAACTTTAGATATTTCTTTGCAGTACAGGATGATTTATGATTACGACTATACATCCTACATACATATATGTGGAGTACTTACTTAAAACTCCACCAAATAAACCCATTTTCTTTTCTTTTCTTTTTGGGTTCTCTTACAACAAGAGGAAGAGATGGGATTCCAAAATCTCGATTCTCCGTGCTAAATAACATTAGTATTTCCAATACTATAATTAGGATGGTATTGATAATGTGGACCTTAGCCAAAATGATTTTTTTTCCCAATCAATATCTCAAATTTAAGATTAATTGTAATGCTCACCAATGAATCAAATAAATGTCTAATTTTAATATAGATTAATTTATTCAATCGTACGATTGAATAACGCGTTACAATAAGTGGAAAATAGAATATTCCAATCATGATTTTTCTCAAGAAGAAAATCAAAAATTACCACTGAAGTACAATATCTTAGCAATTTAACATATTAGTTGACAGATTAATATTGATTACAGATTTTTTTTTTTTTTTTTTTTTAGTTTAAAGTAGTGTAAATTGTAAATGTTCCCATAAACTAGATACGTAGCAACGCTAGAGTTTATCAATTAATTTAGATGTTAATTTGGATTGTAGGGTGGGCCATTTTTATTTTTTAGGCAAAAACACCATTTTGGTGTTTACATTTTGGTGTAATAATCAATTTAGTCCTTACATTTTGGTAACAATTAATTTAGTCTCTATTATTTTTAATTTGCTATCAATTTGGTCCCTACCGTCAACTCAATAAAGGAAAATGCATACATGACAAACAATTTGCATTGTTAGCGCACACATGGCTAAAATAATAATATAAAATTAAATAATTAAATATTAAAAAAGCCACATAAGCATTTTAATAAAGAAGAAAATTCCACGTCAAACAAAAAAATTCTGATAAAACTAATTGAAAGAAAAAAAAATTAAAAAAATGATTTTTAAATTAAAAAATCCACAATTTCTTTCATTTTATTTTCTTTTCTTCTGGTACTTTCTTACCTCCCAAACACAAAGCAATCTGAAAATCCCAACATAATGAAACCCTATACCAAATTAAACACACAAATAGAACCCAGCAAACACCAATCATGAACAAACACTAATAATTTTTAAATGTGTAAACTGAAAACTCAAACTAAAAAATACCGTAGTAAAATAATTTTTTAATAAGTAAAAAATACTGTTCACGCATAAAAATACTATTTATTGACCTAAAATCACTTATCATGGCCAATAAACAGTGCACGGTGCACGTCCCAGAAGAAGAAAAAAAAAAAAACGCTGAAACCACAAAACACAGACGTGGGTAGAAATGATTTCTACCCAGACGTACACTAATTAAAAAGACCTCAACCTACCCAAACCATATGAATCCTTTCACCTCTCTAACAATTCCACTTCGCTGGTACGTACAGGATATTATTATCCTTACCTATAGTGGCTAGCAAGTGATTGAGAACAAAAGAAACACAAAAATAAACAATGGATAAGTGTAGATTTGATTAAGGAAATCCTGAACTCTGTGGACAAATTTGGGATAATTTTTTGATGATTTTATTCAAGAGTGCTCTATTGGTTTTTATACCAAAATTTACAACGCTCTCTTCAGAAGAATAAGGACTCAAATCGAAAATAAAAGACTCACAACAACCACTACTACTTCTTAGCAAAAGACACTAAACCGCCTAAACAACCTGTAATGTTAACATTGAAATAACAATTGGAATTGAACTTAAACTCTAAACTAATTGAAGATGATCTGCTGATATCCCACAAGACCCACATCTGGGTCCTAATCATTTGTTGCTTTGACACCCACCTGCATTTTTTGAATTGATCTGAGCAGGTACGCCACCATCAAGCCCACCACCGTCGTGACCCATCAAGATTAAGAGTCCCCATCAAGCCCAAGATCCACCATGACCATACTGATCTAAGAGAAGGAGAGACAAAAAGAGAAAGAGAGCAAGTCTGTGAGAGAGAGGACTGAGTGTGTTTGCTGGGAAATATATGAACAAGAGAAAGAATAGAAAAGAAAATTTTAGTGTAGATAATTGTGTGATTAGTGTTTGGTTTTAGATTACTATGTTATGTTTTCTAAGTATTGTGTTTGGTAACTGAGAAAATGCAAGAATACAAAAGTAAATAAAAGAAATTGAAGATTTAATAAAATCACTTTCTTTTTATTTTTATTTTTTCAATTAATTTTATATGAATATTTACGTTTAACATGGAATTTTATTTTTTATTAAAATTCTTATGTGGCTTTTTTAATATTTAATTATTTGTTTTTATATTAATATTTTAGCCACATATGCTCCAGCAAACCGTTTGCCACAGATGAATTTTTTGTTAGTGAGTTAATGGTAGGGACCAAATTGATTGCAAGTTGAAAATAACAGAGACCAAATTGACTACTGATGTAAGGACCAAATTGACTGTTACACCAAAATATAAGGACTAAAATGATATTTTTGCCTATTTTTTATTTTCTAGGAAGAGGTGGGCATTCTAATTAATTAATTAGGATATTGATAAGGGATAATTTTTGAGAAACAGCTATAGTTAACAAGGGAGTTAATTTAGTATCATACCGGCTAGTATAACCGAAATTTTTTGTACTAACACTTGAACTAGTACAGAAATGGAGCTGATTTGTACTACCAAAAAATCGGGCCGTACCGGCTTATTCCGGCCATTTGGGCATGTTTCGGGTATATCGGGCCAATATAGTTTATACATATTCAAAAGGATTTTTTGTTGAAATTTTTGGTAGTTACAAGATCTCTTCACCATTGTTGAAGCTTCAACCACCATCGGCGAGATCCTCGAACATTGAACTTTCCATCACCGTTTCTTCTTCTTCCTCCTCTTTTGCGTTTTTGGCTCTATGTTTTCGAAGAAACCAATCTTTTACACTCCTCCCCTTTTTCTTTTTCTTTTTAAATGAAAATTGTCTAGTCAATTGGGCTTGGGCTTAAAATAGCTTGTACATGACTTGGGCTTAAATATATGTTTAATTATATACCATATGCACATATACTCTTATTTTAGGAGAATAATATATTTATATAGTTGTGGTAATCCCGAAACGGTACACCAATATTGACTAATATCGAAATATCTTATTTACTTAAACAAACTAAAATAGTTTCCAGTACAGTATTGACTCTCTTGATAATTAACCTTAATTTGAATTTCATATTGTTAACTTATATCCTTTTCAACTAATATTTAATTCTAACCATTCATTTTGTGTCAAATTTTCATGTGATCTATTCTGGTCTCACAGAATGATTTAAATTTAACATGTGGTATTCACATTCCCAAAACATGGAAAAGTGATGTTTTTTCTAAATAACAAATTATTTCCTATTTAACTAAAGAACCTAACTTCAAATTAGATACCGAAATGATTAATGAAGTTTTCAGTTTTATTGATAAGCCAAAAAGTATTACTATAATTATTTCACTTACAAAAATATATCAAATTACATAAGTGATGCCCATATAAAACCCTTATATATATATATATATAACAAAAGCCCCTGCTAGCTCCACAATTTTCCACATTAACATTTTTTTTTTAATTTTTAAATTTGATTTTTTTTCTTTTTATTAAATATATATACTCTCCATCTATGAGAGTATATACTCTCCTTCTCAAAAAAGTTTTCTATTTCTCCCGTTCCCCTGATCCTTCCTCGTTCAAAACACACCCCACAGCGAAACGTTCTCCATCGTCCAAAACACATCCCATGGCCAAACCCCTTCTCCATCATCCAAAACCCAGACCCATATTAGCTCCAACAAAACCTGATCCCGTTCCCCTTCTCCTCTGAAGTGATTCACTCCAATCGCAGATACAGGTCGGCCAAAGCCGTTCTCCGTATCAGACTATTCTCTCTCGGTATTTCTCAATTAATCTATGAATAATATTTTTTCCTATTGTCTTTAATTAGGTTTTTCTGTCAATTTAGTGATTTTGTCTTTAATTAGATTTTTCTGTCATTTTAAGGATTTCACTTCCTAACCTTCGGGTGTGTTGGGTTTTGGCTATCAATTGCAACTGAAGCCAGCCTCTTTTGTAGAGGAAGTCCAAACCCAAGGTAAGAATTTTGATTTGCTCTTCAATTGAAAACCTACTTGCCCAGTTATTACCTCTAATATACTGTTCTTTCTCCACTTCAATTGTTCATGGAATTTTGTTTGTGGTTGCGAGTGATCTACTTTGGTGTTTTGGGCTCTGAGCCAAAGAATTATGTTGGCAAGGTTGGAAGGGAATCATGGCAACCCATTCCATGAAAGCGGAATGATTTGTTCAAGAAACTAGACACATCAATTGCATGAACCTTATAACAAGCAAAAGAAAAAAAGAAGGCAAAGTAAATAATTTTAAGGAAATAAATAAAAATTTATTGCAAGATACAGCTAGAGACAGTAATAACTAATAAGTTCATTGTTTTGTAGTTCAATACATTTAAATGAATGTAAAGTGTCTTGATATCGAACCAACTGGCAACAACCACTAGACTATAACACCCACATGTCACTTTATAGCTCAACTGGCATTTATTAGTGTTTCCAACATTTTGGCAACCTCAACACATTTTCATGTCGGGGATTGCTCTGAATACTTATGTGTTCTTTATTATCTGACAACAGACTAACACCAACATAATACTTCTTTATTTTAAGTATCACCTTTCACGATAACCAGATTTGAAGGGTGTAGTAGGGTTGGAAGAGGGCAATGCAAGGGCTCCCTTAATTATAGTGTCAACCCTAGGCCTAGGCCACTTAGGCCATCGCCTAAGACCCCTTACTAGAGAAAAGCCCCAAATTTGGAAGGGGAGGGATTGGGGGAATTCTTTTTTTTTTTTAAGAAAATTTTATTTTGGAAATATATAAAAAAAAATTTTAGTTTTACATTTTTCCTCAACTTTTAAAAATGTCCAAAGAATATAATAATGCTAGAGATAAGAGAAATTTAAAGACATAAGTCTACAATAATGAAATAGATGTGTCAGTACTCACTAATCACAAGAAGTAATTCAAACTGGAGTACTACATAACATTTACAAATTGATATGACAATGAATATAATTGATGGACTTCAACAACCTATTAAATGCAGTTTTGAATTACTTTTTGTAATTGGTGAGCCTCATGGTGTAAAATTTATGATATTTCTAGAACTGATAATTTATGCAAATACTTATTTATTATCTTCTTGAAGTGTCACTAATTATATTCATTGGTTACATCAATTTGTAAGTTTTTTATAGAAAAATTTGTTATAGATTTAACGTTTTTCCAACAAAAAAATCATATTAAAAAGTAAAATGAATAGATTAATATATATATATATATATATATATATATATATATATATATATATATATATATAAACACACACATGCTATTAATAGAGGATTAATCTGTTTTGTTTTTAATTTTTGGCGTATCAAAATATCCCCATACAAATGAAATAACATACCCTTTAGTTTAATTTTTTTTCCTACAAAAAAAAAAAAAGTTAAAACAGTAATACTATCTCACGTACAAAAGAAAAAGAAAAAAAAAACCGTTATTTTCACCACCCATTTGTATTCAAATGTCTGATTCCTATCAGTATTTGTAATAACCAATAAGAAACTTATAACAAAGGTTGGAAGGGAATCACGACAACCCATTCCACGAAAGAAGAATGATTTGTTCAAGAAACTAGACGCATCAATTGCATGAACCTTATAACAAGCAGAAGAAAAAAAGAAGGCAAAGTAAATAATTTTAAGGAAAGAAATAAAAAGTCATTGCAAGATACAGCTAGAGACAGTAATAAGTAATAACCAATAAGTTCATTGTTTTGTAGTTCAATACATTTAAATGAATGTAGAGTGTCTTGATATGGGACCAATTGGCAACAACCACTAGACTATAACACTCACATGTCACTTTATAGCTCAACTGGCATTTATTAGTGTTTCCAACATCTTGGCAACCTGAACACATTTTCATGTCAGGGATTGCTCTGAATACTTATGTGTTCTTTATTATCTGACAACAGACTAACACCAACGTAATATATGTGAAAAACACTTAGAAAAAATTATGAATACCTAGTTCTCGATCGATCGAGAATGTACCTCAATCGATCGAGAAAAGTTCTGGTTGCTTGATCGATCCTCGACAGATTCTCAATCGATCGAGAAAAATTCCAGAATTTTTCTAAGACAAATTTTAAACGTTTTCATGAACAAAACAACCATCATATGAACATAATGGACAGAGATTGATATCTAAACTGAATATCATTGATGCTATAGCCTTAAAATTCAGTTTAACATACTTAAACTCAAAATTAAACAACATCATAACATCAAAATCAGTTTTCATCAAATCAAAGTTTCAACAATCATGTAGAAAATTAATTTCTAACATCATGAAACTATTGTCCCTAACTCCAAAACTCACAAAACATGTTATACAATTCGAAACTGAAAACCTGGCTCTGATACCATTTGTTGGAAAAATACGTGGAAAATACTTGTTTGTATCTCATACAAAACATGCGCAGCGAAAAATTAACAGATCTACTTCATTTGCAATTGGTAACATGTACTATGTAAATTTCTGAATTTAAGAACAAGAAAGCGTACCTTGGTGTGGTGAAATTCAAAACCGAAGATCAGAAGCACTTGAAAACACTTTTAATCTTCACTCCAATTCCACTTAATACCCAAGAAGTGTGGTCTCTCAATCAGTTTCCAAGGAAAGAATAGGAGAGTGTCCAACACTCACATACAAACCATTTCAATCCTTGTATGTTCTTTATGAAAATACTTATGAAAAAGACATGAAAACCAACATGAAATTCTGTATGTTTCTCTCTTTATATATAACTGATTATCTAATTGGGCTAGCCTTTTGGGTCAATCTAATTGGGCTCTTGTATGTAGCTTGGAGTGGGACCAAAAAGGACCCAATAAGACACTAACTCCAATAGGCCATGGGCTTTTCTGTTAACTCTTGACAAGTCCAAAGTGACCATTAACTATATTTAATATCACTATATAAATATAGTTGCACTCTAAGCCTTATCTATAAATTATATCTCAAGACTTTATTATACATGCAACCCCTTCATTAAAATATTCGTAGTAATACAAAGTCATGAATATAGACTGCCACTTTGAAGATTACTACATCTCAATCCTTGAGTACCCGGTTTAATACTTTAAGTTATTCATCATATATTTATGAAATCCAATTCCATAAATATATACTTTAGTAACTCCTTACTAAAGTGGTTGGGCCCAACTCTCTGAATAACCAAACCCATTAAACTTATCTCAAGGGAATATTTTGTATCTCCGTTAAGAGACTATGAATTCCATCTTGAGAATATATGTTCCATCAACACTAAATGTGGCTGCCCAACATACTGAGGTTTTGATCGTAACTTATAGATCTCACTCATGATATATCAAAGCAACCTACACCTCATGATCAAGTCCATTATTCTCTCAGGATTAAGAGTTCATGTAAATAAAATTCGTGAGTTTATTATTCATTTGTCAGTCGTTAGGAGAATAATAAATCTCACAGCGGTCTAGTTCAATATGTTTTAACTCTTAAAATATATCAACATACCAACTAGAAATCTCTATTTCCATGATCAAGACAAATCATCTTAGTTGATATGTTATAGTCTTCGCAGTTGAAACGCCCAATTTCATCACCGACTACGAACTAAAATTCTGAATTTACAAAGAACTTGTGATTTATATCTTCCATGACTTTTTACATAAATCACATACTATACATCTCATGAACTAAGATAATGTCCCATCAGTTCATTTATAAATAGTCTCATATAATTAAATAATTTAATTATTTATGACATGCTAATAAATTGGATTTTAGGGCATAAACCCCAACAAGTCCTACCCAGAGGCATTGTTTTTCACACATGTCAGCAGCCCTCTCAAAGGCGATTTTTCTATGGTGATACAGTAGCGCTCTCAAAGGCAATTTTCTAGAGTTATGCATGTAAGTCCTACCCAGAGGCATTGCTTCTCACACACGTCAGCAGCCCTTTTAAAGGCGATTTTTCTATGGTTAGCCCTCTCAAAGGCAATTTCCTAGAGTTATACATGTAAGCCCTACCAAAAGGCATTGCTTCTCACATATGTCTACAGCCCTCTCAAAGGCAATTTATCTAGAGTTATACATATAAGTCTTAACCAAAGACATTGTCTTTCATATACATCAGCAACCCTTTCAAAGGTGATTTCCTAGAACTATGCATGTAAGTCCTAATTAGAGGCATTGTTTTTCACATATACCAGCAGCCCTCTCAAAGGAACTTTTCCTAAAGTCATACATCAGCCCTCTCAAAGGTAGTTTCCAAAATCATACATGTAAGTCTTAATAAGAGGCATTGTTGTATAGATACATCATGAAGCAAAGAGATAATATCATACATCAAGGCCCACTATGGAGCAATATAATACACACATGTCCAAGCCTATCAAGAGGCGATCAATAATATACATACATAGCAGGCCCACCATTGGGCAATGTCTAAAAAATACATGAAGGTACATACATGCCTACGCAGGGCCTACATCATGCTACAACAGGAAGCTAACCCTACTGGGAATCATCATCTCTAAAGACGTCACTGATAAACTAGTCGGCATCATCATCATCATCGTCGCCAGTAAAAGGGCTGGTAAAAGGATCGGCTCCACCTAAAGCACTTGGAATGTATCCTGGATCTTGAGAAGGTCCCTAAGTCTGACCATAGGGACCCCAACCGCTTGTCGAGCTCAGAAGAACTGGCATATACCCGAGCTTGTATGGAGGAATAAGGGGCCCCTAGCCTAGAATGTGAGGTGGAGTCAAAATATGGCCATGAGCCACCCATAACTCTCCTATCAAAACCATGGTATAGCCATGAAGTATGGCCTGCTTGCCCTGAAGCTGGGCCTTCTCTTTGTCTGTGGCAGTAGCACGGGCCTCTCTATCCCTCTACCAAAGCTCCCTCTCTCGAGCTAACGCTCAAGCTATCTCCTCCTGCATATGCACATCCCTAGCAACAGCAGCGATCTCAAGCTCTGTCACCCTGACCTACAAAGTCTCGACCCGGGATCTCTACTCAGCTCCAGAAGCTACTTGGGCACGAGTGATGCCTCTTAGCACTCTGCCCCCACTCACAGGGTCGTCTCCCATAATAGGTCCCGCAGAAGACACTGCAAAACAAGTGACATAGTCTATGCTAGTATCCACATATGCATCGAAGGAGCCCGTCACGTAATCCGAATCGTCCACAATGATGGACTCAAATGACAAACCAAGAGGAAATGGATCCCTGGGTACTCCAAAAACCGACATGACCTAATGGAAGGTCCTTTCAACCAAGAAGAACTCCCAACTCAACAGGGCCCAGAACCAGCGTCATACTCTCGACTAGCCCATGGCAACAGTGAGCCATCATAAGGAGGAACCGCTATCTCACCCCAAGTGATGCAATCCAAGGCCGCAGTGATAGTAACCGGCTACACTAAGACAACTCTGGTAATAGTGCAGAGAGACCAAGCAAAAGCTCGAGGATAAACGATCATAGACAAACTCGTAAACTGTGGTCACAAGGCTGGAATATATTCATAGGCCCACCATGTCAAGATCTGCCAACACCCCTCCAAGCTCCTGAATCCCGCTATGAAGCTCGCCTCAAGAAGGCTATGAAGAAGCCATAAGTGATGGACCCTCAGTCATAACTCCCAACATCTGAAATTGCTCTCAAAGCCCACAATAGCTGGCAGGTCAATACTGATCGATTATTGCCAAAAAAGCAACTACCGAGGATATACATGAAGAATCGGCAAAGGTGGATGTTAGTCGATGCTACACTCTAAGGGATGCTAACCTACAGCCACTCAGTATGGATCTATGGCGACGCAGTAGGCCCAAAATACGCTCTCGTGCCCTCCATCAGTGGGAAAGGAATCCCCAGGAGCTCACAAGCCATCTTGAAGCTCATGGCATCAGTAGAAATCAGGTATCCACCAAATCGAATGCTCAAGATGGCCGTCTAGTCAAAAAGGAGAATCGCATACTCCCCACAACTCAAATGAAAGGTGTTTGTCTCGGCATGAAACTGTCGCACCAAAGTCTCCCCAATCCCGTGCCTCATGGTATATGGAGGGATCCTCAAAAAATCCTCGAACCCCTACTCTCTCAAGAAATCCGCATAGCACCTGTTGGTCCATAGTCAGACATCCGTCGAAGGAAAGTATACCAAGCACCCTATTAGCACCCATTAGCACATGCATTCAACAGGAATCTAGATGAGAAAAAATGAAGATAGCATGTTGATACTATATTTTACCTGTCCTCGATTTGCATGCTGGACCTCGAAAATTCAAAAATATTATTTTCTCTCTATGGGGGCCACAAGAACATCCAAAATGACATGGCGCAATCCGTTCGAACACAGAAGCTCTCAAAGTACCTTTTTCAGCCAAAATGACCAAAACAACATTTTTCATAGTCTTACATCAAACTCGAGCTTCTTGGAGACTTTTATCAACTTTGACTGAGCTTGACCCAGAGTTGACCTCGAGTGGGCCCAAAAACCCTAATTTTGACCTAGCCATCAGAACAGGTTGAAACCAACGCCATTATGAAGATTATCAAATTCTCATTCCAACGACTATTCATGGGTAGTAATTGGAGTTAGAATGATTGAAGTGTCACGAAAGTCGGGATAACGCACCTATCGATGCACAACTAACTTCCGAGAGCCATAATTTTTTATCCGACCGTTGGATTTTCAAGTTCCATACTTTTTCAGAAACAGGAAGTCAAAATATATATAAGGGGTACCAAGATCAACCCTATTCATGGCCGTTTCAAGGCGGCGGCCCTTGAAAGGCCGCCGCCTCAAAATCCATGCCGGGACTGTAAATAGCCCCAAGTGCTCCGCAGACCAGAGGAGGATGATTTTTTGCTAAGTTTGCTCTCTGCCTGGGTTTTTTACACATTTTTTCCCTCTCCTAGACACCAAAAAAAAAAAGAGAAAAAAAACACACAAAAAACACATCAAGGCCTCTTGATTCTTGCTTCTTCACCAACAATACAATGTAGTGTTCTTGTACCTAATCTTCTTCTCCTTGGTTCTACATCTTGGATTTGGGGTTTAGGGTGTGAATGTAGCGTTTTAGCTATCATCCACACCCGTAACCTTCTAAATCTTTTTCCTAGCATGTTTCTTGCTCTTTTTGCCATAATAACATGTTTTATTGCTTTCTTTGACATGTTTCTTGCTTTATCTTGTTTCTAGCATGTATTTTAGCTTAGATCCATGTTCTTCCATGCTTGTTCACATGTTACTTGTCCCGATCTACGTGCTCTTGATTATGCTATGTGTTTGTGACTAGATCTGTCTTTTCTATGTGTTGTGTGGCTAGATCCTTATGTCTTTATGCTCGTTCATGTGCTAGTTGTCTTGATTTACGTGTCTATGTTTTATGCCATGTTTTCCCACGTTTTGTCCATCTTCTTGTTCTATGTTGATGTTAGGGTCATATGCTCATATGCTTGCATGATGTTTGGCTATGCCTTGCTTGGATCTATGTGTTTATGTCTATTTTGCCATGCTATAGGGTTAGATCCATGCTTTCACATGCTTATATGCTTGGATTCTCATTCTCCCATGTTTAGGTGCTAGGATGTGCATGTCTACATGCATGTTCCTATGCCTACATGCCTAGATCTATGCTTTCACATGTCTGTGTGCTTGGATCTATGTTCCCTACATGCTTCATACCATCTTTCATGCGCTTGTGCGCTCCATGCCATGTTTGTATGCATAGACCTAGCCTATGTTTGTCATCCCATGTGCTATTGTAGCCCTTTTTTTCCTTTTATCGCATTTTCTTGTGTTTTTGGCCTATTGTTTCGAATCCAATCTCAACCCTATGTTCTTGGTCCTCATCCATACACCTTGGCCCACATCAAAGGGTTTGGATCATCCTATTTGCATGTCTATGCTTGCTTTCTTCTATGCTTTATGCTTGTGCTATGTTCTATGCTTGCTTGCTTCTATGCTTTACCCTTCCCTTTTCCGCTCCGCACAATGCTATGCATACCATGCTTGCTTGTGCCACCCGTTGGCTTTCTATGCATCTTTACACGCTTGCTTATATGTCCATGCATGAGTCTTACTTGCTAGTATGTCGTTCATGCTTCAACACAATGAAGTTATGGATATTCGATCCAAACCTACATTTGTCCCTCGTGGATACCACCTTTTGTTTGCTTCTTTGCTTTTGTCCTTTTTCTTGTTCGCTTGTTTGCATGCTTCCTTGTTCTTGTGCTCGCCATATATGTCTATCAAGCTTAGCGGTTTTATGCCTCTTTCATATACTCCTCGCATCTTTGCCCTTCCATTGCTTGTCTACTGGTTTCTTGTCTTCGCCTTTTCATGTACACACATGGAGCGAGGACGCTTGGAGTTAGGGCACGGTTTCCCAAGCGCAAGCAAAAAGGGCGCGAAGTCAAGCATGTAGATTTGAGCCAAGCGGCTATGTTCAGTAGGTTTAGGAGCCTAGTTTATCCCCTTTGATTATGTACTCTTTTAAACCCCCTTTCCTTCCTGCCCCTTTTCTCTCTTAAATGGTTTGTATTAGGTATATCATGTCGTGTACCATTCGTCCTCATCTCTAGAGCATGGCAACCCCTGTTTACTTTCCTACATCTATATTTTGGGCCATGCTCTAGGGATGTAGGTATTTACTTTCCTGCTTTGTGTTCTTACATTGTGCATGATGTATGTATATATATACTTGCTAGCCCTCTTCCAATGTGACTGTCGCAATCCATGTCACCTAAGGCAAGCGATGCCTAATTTTTGCCAGGAAAGTAAGGAGATACATTGCCGTATTTTCGTCATGGAAATCGAGTACTTTGCTCGAATGCCTTAGGAAAGCATAGATTGAGACCACACCCATTCAAAAGCCAAACCTCAAAGCCCCATGTATGTTAAGCCCCGAAAGCCAATGCCAAAATCATTTTTTTTCTACCAATGTCCAAAAATTAAGGTTTTAACAAAACAAATGATTGTCCTTGGACAGGTGTTTTGGGGTGCCTAACACCTTCCCCACATGTAACCAAACTTCTGGACTCAAGAATCAAGATTTTTTGCCATCCACATTAGATTAGGAAAAATCACATTTTTCTTAACATAAGATCAGTAATAAAATCGACTAGAAACAGGTGACCAATCACACCTTAGAAAAACTCAATGATTGGTGGTGACTTCACTAACCTTTGGTAAATCCAGTAAAATATGGCCCAAAATCCTGCCATACCACCTATAAGTGCACAATTGCGCCTGGACCCAAAAACACACGTGGGCTCAGGTCCAATGAGCCTTAAACAATGAAATTTGTAGAGTGTGGGCTCGCAATCTAGTTTAGTGATATTTGAAACTTGATGAACAGGCTAAAATATTACAGTGTTTGCAAATAAAAGATGAACGGGGCAAAATAAACCTCCTCGGACGTAAGCCGAGGACAAATTATATATTATTTCTCTTTTTTCCCTCAAAGGTCACAGTTCTTCTTATTTGTCTCCCCCTTTTCTTTGCCCTCTTTCCTCCTTAAATAATTCTTCTTCTTCCCTCTGTATCCACGTGTCGCACAAATCACCCTATTAGACACCTGTCCCATCCACTACCCTCTGGAAGTCTTTAAATTATAGCAAGAAGGCTGACCTCTGGAGGGTGCTTAAATCCACCTTTTAACCAACGGTTTTTCCGGAACTCTGCCTTGATCTTTCTGGCGAATCCCAGGGTCATCGTGGATCTGTCCGAGGAGATATTCGTCTTCGGACGAATCCTCAGATTCTCAACTCATGGGCCGAGCTACAGTTCTAAGAGGCTTTTAGTCTAAAACAAACTAGCGCCCATCAACAAAGCCCGAGGCCCAAATACTTACTTAGGTCCTTTTAGTCCCCACACCACCAAAGGTAGAACACCTACCCTCCTTCACTGAGAGAGAAAGAGAGAGAGAGAGAGAGAGAGAGAGAGAGAGAGAGAGAGAGAGAGCACCCAAAACTTCGTGTGAACCATGAAAAAGAGCGCCATCGAGAGGGGCGTCCAACAGGCCCCGCACACCTGGGAGCGTCGCCACGGTTGGTGGTCGAACAAAGGCCCGACGGCGGTTTCACCGTCCACCCGAGGCCCGGGCGTCGACAGACTGGCGACTCCAATAGGGATTCATGAGAGTTTAGCCTTTAGAGCTTTTGATAAAACCATAATCTTTGGACATTGGCTTTCAAAAACACAGAAATTGGCATTGGCCTCCGGGGCTTTCCCTTTTGAAAAAGGCTTCTACTATATCCTAGTAGATTATCTTCAAAAGAGCCAAAACATTTTCCAAAAAGGGGTGTGAGGAATTTTCATGGGGCTTTCTAGCTTTCCTCACATGCTTTACCACTTTCCTCACATGCTTTACAGCTTTCCTTCACATGCAAACATAGGGTAGCAAAATTTAATTTCCGCTACACCTTCACACACACACACACACACACACATATATATATATATATATATATATATATATATATATATCTGCTGTTCTTTGAAAAAGTCTTTCCCCTTCATTAAGGATTGCATGACATATACACCCTTTTTGAGGCGAACTCGAGCTCCGCACTGCTGGTGTAGTCACATCTTGTTAGGGATTTCATCACCTTATCTGTAGATGCCCAAACACAATTGGTAGTGTTACCCATAGTTAGATCTGGGGCTGACTTTATAGGCACTTCTACGTCCATGGGTGGACAGGATTAGCTAAAAAGGCCCCTTCGATCCTTCCTACCCAACAACTTCTATGAAGGGAAGGGTATGGCGATTGAGTCCCCTTAGGCTAGGAACAACCTACCAGTTAAGCATTTGCATACAGTTGGCCTTGTTATGTCAAACCCGTGAGGACTAGATCAAAGCCTGAGCCCATCAGGATTAGGTGAAACCCAAAGAGTAAACATCCAAGACTTAGAAAGGATACCCTTCTAGGACTAGAGGTTAGGGGAAAGTGTCTTGTAACAGGTGCGCCCTTTTTGCTTGCGCTTAAGAAATTTTGCTCTACTTTAGGTTCTTTCTATCCTGCCTGCACAGCATCCATGATTAAACCCCTAGGGAAAGCAACCTTGTTGCTTGTACATGCTAGATCATACCTTATCCCTAAGGGTTTACAACCTTACAAGGGCATTCATGCATGCACTAAATGGTTTCGTCACCTAATTATGCAAATGTAAAATTTGTGGCAAGTAACCAAAACTCCGTTCATGAGGAAATGCTACCGAAAAATTGCCAAGAGATCCCAAGACATCATGAATCCAAGGGCTGCCCCAAGATATCCAAAGTTCAAGAGATCCAAAGTCCAAGAGATCCATGCTGTACAAGTATCCGAGAGATCCAAGTGTCCAAGAGCTTCCTCGAGAAGTCCACATTGTCAGAAGCCAAGCTTCCCCTTGCAACTGCATTTCTTTGTATTGTAAAAGGCCCACTGTTGGAGCTGATGAACCCAGCATTGTAAAAGCAAATCTTGTACCAGCATATAATCAAAAGGAGGGTCCTTCCCGCATCATCAAGCATATGCAGACCGTAATAGTACAAAAAGAAAGTCGTATGCTTTGGAAGAAACTTGTACAATTTGGGAAGAAGTCCTAGATATCCCAAGTTTAATCCCCTACTAAGAGTTTCCCTAAATTACCTGATATATGATTTTAGCGACTAGAGTCATGTATATGTAGTTTGCTCCCTATGAGCGGGTCTAAAGGACCATGCTTTGGTGAGATTCCATGTCATAAAAAAATAATAAATAGAAAAAGCCAAGCCATTGGGTCATTGATCAAACTACAAGGTCAAATATATAGTTTAAAATCAATAAAAATAATTTGAGAAATCATAACATAAATATGTAGTTAAAAAAATGGACATGCTTGAATTACTAAATTAAAATTAAATAATTTTCACATAATATTATTCAAAATCAAGTATTCACAAGTAGTGGCGAAGTTAAGATTTGAGTTTGGTGGCCCGGGGGGGGGGGGGAGGATAAGACTAAAAGCAATAACTCAGGAGCGATTCATATAAGTACATTGAGTTTAAACATGTACTTTACTCAACATAAATTGAAAAAAAAAAATTAATCTATGTAAAAAGTGTTAAAGACCAGACAATTGCAATACATCTTGAAAGTTCTATATACCACTTCACTACCTTGATTGCTTTTAGAAAATTACATAAAATTCCTTTTTTTTCCTTTTTTGTTTCTAATGTTTAAAATTTGAGTTTAGGGGGTGAAAAAACCTAGAGTTTGAAACTTTGAAAGGGTCGAAGGATTGAGGGGGAAAATATTAGTAGAGGGATTAAGGCATTATTATAGATTAGTGTTGTGTTTTTTTTTTAATAATTATTTTAAGTTTAAAATATGTGATCCACTACTTTGAGTTGAATTGTAATGAGAGAGGAATTATTCAAAATTTAAACTGTTGTGATATGAAAAAATTGAATTTCAATTATTGTAAAAAATTACAAGCATTGTATTAGTCAATTAGTTTTTATGTTCTCATGTTATACTTATCTCTCTATCTCTTTTTTGCTAGTATGGAAAATGGGAATTGGAAACCAAGATGTGAATTGAGTAAAAGTAACTTATACGTTAGAGATACGTTGTAAAAACTATACTCGATACTTAATTTATTAGCTTACAAAAAGTCCTGTTAGTTCCCCCCTCCCCCATAAAAAAGTTAAAATGACAAGAGTGTTCTAACTTCTGACCTTTTATAAATAACATGAAACTAGATTATGTATGGTGAGATACTATTAGTAGTCCCTACGAGGATGAAACTAGATTATGTATGGTGAGATACTATTAGTAGTCCCAAGTTACATCTATCAAGACGTTATATTTATCTTTAGAGGGAAATCATTGTGTACTCTCGGAGTACCATAAATGTGTATTCCTTCCTCT